>NW_026585687.1:4141340-4223901 GCF_907164565.1 Psammomys obesus
TATATATATATATATATATATATATATATATATATATATATATATATGCACTTGGTGACCATAAGATTGAGTTCAATACAGTTCCGTTTGATTTGATAAAATGACTGAGCATTTATTACACATATACATAGATATCATACACACACATATATGTATGTATGTATGTGAGTTGTACTTGCTATCTAGAGGTTGAAGGACACACTCCATGAGAGAAGTAGACACAGCACTAAAGAACTCAAATGGAATGTAAATGATTTTACCATCTGGTTGTTCAAAAAACAAAAATCTTCTCCAACAAAGTAAGAAAGATATGAAATTTGAACAAAACTTTGACAGACAGTTGGGTAAAAAATTAGCTGGTAGAGCTGGCACTGGAGTCTATGGAGGTGAATTGGTTCCTACAAAGGCTTGGAGGTAAGAAAGTCTACTGTGCTCAGAAATTGAGATGATTAGTTTGCTTGAAGCACAGTACAAATTGGAGCAGAGAAGAAAGCAGGAAACTAGGAGAAAATAATATTTATAGGGCTTTGAGATCCAAGTAAGAGTGTAGCATAGAAATAGTGCATTATCATGGGTCACTGAAGGTTTCAAGCAAGATAACAGACACTATTATAGTAGACCATTAAGCAGATGAAGCTCTGTGTAGGATGCGTAGCCATGTGAAAAATGGTGATACTATTGCAGTATTGCAATAGTACAAAAGTGCTGCAGCCAATGAGAGGCAGAGCCAGCTCACTTGCTCTCATGACCCCAGGATCAAGTCTCCCAAATGCCTCAGGTGGCAAGTGGCAAGGGGGCAGAAGGCGTTCTCCCAGGCCACCTCACTGCAGAGGAGTGCCAAGCGAGGCCAGCTCTCCCATTCTCTCTTCCTTAGGGCCTACTCGCATGTGGCCCCTTCACCAGGACCAGTACTACTGTGTTGCCCAGAGATGCAGCTCCTGCTTTCTTGAGTGCTGCAGCCTACAAAGGGCAGGGCCAGCGAACCTGTTCTCATGACCCAGGAGACAGCTTGTCCGACTGCTGCAGGTGGTGAGGGGCAAGACAGATGCATAACCCCTGCATCTATGCCACCTCACAGCAGATGAGTGGTGGGGCCAGCTCTTGCCCCCAGGGCTGGCTCACTTGCCCTCTCACCCCCACACAAACCCGGGTAGGGATGGCTCTCCCAAGCGAATGGCCATGTGAGCAGCTTTCCCCACTGCTGGAGGTGGCATCACCTCTGTTCCCATGCTATGCTACAGCAGATGATTGGCATGCTCTCCCACACTCATGCCTTCAGGGTTGGTCACCCACATCCCTGCCACCAGGACCAGCTTCACTTTGCTGCCTGGGCAAGGCACAGAGCCCACCACCCCTAGTGCTTCCAACAGTGAGAGGTAGGGCCAGCTCTACAGACAACTGCATCCAGTGAAGGGTGGGTCTAGCACAACCTCTGGACACCCAGCTCTGGTCCCCAGCTCTGACTAGGGACATCTCCATGTTCTGTAGCAGTAATATGAGCCATGGACTTCACCACTAACCACCTTCACTACATAGCCACAGAGTCAGACATGGCCCTCTGTGGCAGTTCAGCCTGGGATCTCACCATGGCCTCAGGTGGTGGGGCTGACCATTCACAACATGCTACTCCTCTTTACCCTAGAGTCTCCAGCCCCTTCTCTCTTCATAATGCTGACGCTGCTCCACTTCTCTTTCCCATCTGTCCACTACATACTCACAGATTGTGAGTGACATTCTCCAACAGTGCTGAGTAGCATGGTGGTATGTAGGTATTTATGGCCAGCCTGTATTGTGTGCTGGAGGGCAGGACTGTGGGTGGTATGATGTTCCTCAGGTCCTAACATCCTCCTCCTGCACCGAGTTACCTGGACTTGATTTGATTTGATTTTTATGAGACCTAGGCATAAGACAGCTTTGGTGATCGAGCCAGGCATCAAGCTAGGATGAAGAAAGGACTGTCATCTTCCCTGCCCCTAACTGATATAATAAGAACACCACCACCAACAAAGATGTCTCTTTGCCCATTGAGGGAGGAGGTGGGGTGTGAAGAAGCTCTTCTAACATTACCTAAAGTATGACACAACAATTTTCTTCTCTGTACTGCCATGAGCTTCAAAGTAATGTGTTACTAAATTTATTTTATATACTATGAAGGATTTTTTATCCATACTTTTATATAGTGATTAGTGATCCTGAGAGTGAGGACAATATCACTACTCTTCCATGATGCTTTTATCATTATTTGTTTGAGTCAAAATAATATTTCAAAGCATAGACTGTCATGAGGACTTCTTGTCTTAGGTCTGAGTACTTACAATAATTCCATTATATAATTTAAACAATGTGATTTATGTGTGAATCAATATATAATATATTTATTATATTTCATATTAGTTTAAAGCAAAAGAAAAATATATCAATACATTAATACTTGGAAAATAAGAGGGCTAAATTTTTTCAACGTCCACAAAATTAAACAAAATCAGAAACCCAATAAGAGAAACAGTAAATGTTTCAATTTTTATCATCATCTAATCTAGAACAAAGGAATTTTTCCTAAAATTCTCATCAGACTTTCTAACATAACCTCAAATTTCGTATATCCATTCTAACAGCCTTTTACTGAGATGCCCATGGAACTCCCTATAATATGTGTTTTCATTTTCAGCTCCATTTTCCTTTCTGTTTCCTAGTAACAAATCTGAACTGTCCAATTAAAAGTGTGTTCCTGTTAGTCTTTTGCTGGAGATCATTGACAAAAATTGACAGATTTTGCAAATCAAAGTCCTCAGATCAATAATAATGAATACAACTGAAACACACTGTGTCTCTCCTTGTTTTATTTATGACTTCCCTCAGCTGGGAAGTTAAGTTCAGGCTGAATTAAGCTACATTTACTTGAATATATTGAGCATTTGGTTTGTATTATTATTTTAGGAATAAGATCTTTTGGGATGTGTTTGGTTATTTCATTGGATTTGTATTCTTCCTTAGAAGAGTTTTATATGTATCTTTCTGACATATGATACTTTTATCTGCTTCTGAAGGGTCTTGGGTGTGGTCTCTAAGAGGAAAACGTCTATTCCTAGAGTAGAGATACTAGTTTTATTGTTTAATTCTCTAGCTGACTCTAGGAACTAAGGAATTTGAATTTTTCCTTAAGAACAGCATCATTTGTAAGAAATTTGATTCTAATCTCTTTTTTTAGTTTTGTATGCTGGCTAGCAAATTATCATAAAATTGACTTAAGGTATCACTAATTTATTATCTCAGTTTCTGCTGGTGCAACTTCCAGGATACATTTTGGTAAATTCCTCACTTGGGTTTTCTGCCTCTGGTTTTAATTGGGATGCAGGCTTCATTCAAGGTTCAAGCAAGAAAAGATCATTTTCAATATTCTTTATATTATTAGTAAAATCTGTATCCTTGTAGTTGCTAGAAGCTTTGTTTTCTATTTGTCTATTGTCCTGAACTGAAATCAAAGCCATCCCATATGGAGATCACTTTGCTATGTAGACTTTTCAAATCTATTTTCTTTTTAAATATATAAATATGTTACTTTAAAAATTCTAATATTATTGTATCATTGTCTCCTTTCTTCTTTTCCCCCTTCAACCTTTTCTGTGCATTACCTCTTTCTCTCCCAAAGTCCTGATCACTTTTTCTTTAACTGCTGTTACATATGTACATATAAATATTCCTAATAACATAAATACAACCTGGTTAGTCCATATAATGTTATCTGTATGTATAGGATCTCAGGGTTGACCACTTGATATTGGATTAATAATCTGGGCATTCTTCCCCAGGTTGGACTATTTGTCCTCCTCTCACCACGCCCAAGTTTCATGTAGTTCTTTGTTTAAGGTTGAGGTCCTGCAAGCTTATCCTCTTCTGTTAGTATGTTCATTGGTGTCATTGTTATTCAGGTCTTGTTTAGGCAGACATGCTGATGAGACTGCATGTGTGTAATCTTTGTGGTGTTTCTAGGAGAAACAATCTTACAGCAAACTTCATGTTTCTCTGGCTCTTGCAACCTTCTGGCCCTCTTCAGTAATCATTCCTGCCTTATGTGCAGAAATTGGGACTGGGAACAACAGGGCAATCAATCATCTGTTCTCTGAATTTTGAAAGGTTGTAGTTTTCTGTAATGGTCTCTATCTATTGCAACAAGAAGCTTCTTTGATGAGAGATAAGAACAAAACTATATGTGGGTCTAAGGATAAATATTTAGAAGGTACTTAGGGATTCTGCTGGTTTAATGAAATGTCAACTGTAGGTTTTTCTCCAAGATCCATGACTTCACTAACTCTTTGAAGTTGATTAGGTTTCCAACACAAGTAAAGGTTTCTCTCTCACTGAACAAGTCTTAAGTCCATTTAGAGAGCTACTGATTACCACCAAGGTATGCATGCCACTATGGCATACATTTTATTTAAGGCTAAACAATGTATGTATATATATTTTTTTCTTAAATATACTATTTCTTATATATTTCACATATATAAGACTTCTTATACTTATATTGTCTTTATCTGTTTATCTGATTATGGGTACTTAGGTTGTTTCTTTATTGTGGGTATTATAAATAATACTGTAGTGAAGACAGGAGTACAGTTTTTTTTAATTTCCAAAAAAGATAGTGATTCTTTTCCTTTAGTATCTATATCTATGTCTATGTCTATGTCTATCTATATCTATATCTATATCTATATCATCTATATCTATATCTATCTATCTATGAGAAGAATAGCAAGAACAGATGGAAATTTACTTGTCTCTTTCTTTCCTCCTTCCTTCCTTCCTACCTTCTTTCCTTCCTTCCTTCCTTCCTTCCTTTCATTATGAACCTCCATGTTGTTTTCTAATGGCTTTACTAGTCTACATTTTAATTGTCAGTGAACACGAGTCCTCCTTTCTCTATATACTCGCTAATATTTGGTATCCTTTGATTTTAAGAGACATTTGAATTGGTGGGCTGGAGAGATGACTCAGATGTTAAGCGCTTTTTCAGAGGACCATAATTTTGATCTCAGCATCCACCTGGAGAATAACAACCATAAGTAACTTCAGTTCTTGAGAATCTGATGTCATCTTATGGCTTTGCAGACACTATACACACATGGGGAAGACATTTGTAGGCAAAGCACTCAGATACATAAAAACAAGTACAGATTTTTTTTCTTTACAATAAAGATTCTAATGGTATGAAACAACATATCACGGTGGTTTTGAATTACACTTTTATTATGTTGATTTGTCATATACCTGTTGGCTTTTTTTTATGTCTTTAGAAAACACTTTATTCTTAATCTTTACTTTAGTTTAGTTAGATTATTCACTTCTCTACTACTGAGTTGTATGAACTTTTTTCTTGGTTTTTCGAGGCAGGGTTTCTCCTATAGACAGGTAGTCCTGTCTTCCTGGAGCTCTCTCTGTAGACCAACTTGTCCTTGAACTCATAGTGATCTACCTGACTCTTTCTCTTGAGTGAGTGTTGGGATTAAAAGTGTGTGCCACCAGAGTCCAGCATAATTGTATAAAAATTTTGAAGTGTAAATTTGAATACTGAAGTATATAGTTTGCAGATATTCTTTTTCCAAATCTCTAGGTGACTTTTTAATTGTGTTGGTTATTTTCTTTTGCTGTGAAGAAATATTATAATTTGATGTAGTTATAGTTACTAATTTTGTTTGTGACATAAGCATTTTGTGTGCTATTAGAAAATATCATTGTCAAGGGCAATGTAAATGAGACTTCCTTTATATTCTTTTCTAGAAGGTTATAGTTTCTGGTCCTTCATTTTAGACATCTCATTGATTTCAAATTTATTTTATGTATGGAGAAGATAAGCGTTCAGTTTTGTTTTGTGTCAGTGGAAATGTAGTTTTCAAGCACCATTTTTTAAATTGTTTTTATAATTTATTCACTTTATATTCCAATTTAAGCCTCCTTCCTTGTCTCCTCCCAGTACCACTCTCCCAAACCTGAGCGCCCACTCTCACAGTCCTGTAGTCACCTTCTGGGTACTAACAGCTCCTGGTACCAAACCCGGGAGAGCACTCTCAATATCCTGCAGACACCTTTCTGGTTGAAGCAGCTAGTGACATCACTCTCACCACCCTGTGGAGGGGATACTTTCTGGTACTGTGGGGGAGGAGCAGCTCCATTCTGCCGCTCCCCACCTGCATGGCCCATCCAGGTCAGAATCAGCCAGCACAGCATAGACAGTGAACAAAGCAGAGCTGAGCTAAGCTTGGAACCCAGGTTTCATCCACCATTCTCTTAAGGAAACACGTGGGGCACTGGAGCAGCACTAGGCACAGAGATCTATCCCCCAGTGCCCCAGCAGCTTGGCTCACATAAACCGGAAACAGTAATCCCAGCAGAGAGAACCTAGTGGAGCTAAGCTCGGCACCTGACCAAAGTTCCATTGTCTTCCTCCCCAAGGACGCCTGTGGGGCACTGGAGCAGCTTTAGGCTTGGAGATCTTTCTGCCTGATCCCCAGAAGCCTAGCACACCTGGGTCAAAAACAGTGAACCAGCAGAGGCAATGAATCCAGGGGAGACTACTTGAGACTCCAGAGACAGGTGAATCCAGACTGCAATACAGACTCCAGGAACAATCAGTCAAGGTTACAAACAACCAGATGGTTAGAGGCCTGCATAAGAATACAGGCAACAAAACCAGGACATCATGGCTTCACCAGAATCTCCAAAATTCAATGGATGTTCTCTTGCAGCTGAAACATAGGAAATGATATTAAATCTATAATTATGCAGTTATTTTAGGCACATAAAGAGGAAATGAACAACAACAAAAAATAGAGGCCAGCATGAAAAAACAGGAATCTAGATTCAAACAGAAAAAGGAAATGGTGCAGACATGAAAACAGAATTAGAATCAATAAATAAAACACCAACAGAGAAAAACCTAGAGTTGGAGAGCTTAGAGAAGAGATCAGGAACCACAAAGGTAAGCATCACCAACAGAATCCAAGAGATGGAGAAGAGAATCTCAAGAACTGACGATACAATTGCAGAAACTGATACATCTCTCAAAGAAAACAAAACAAACAAACAAAAAAATCAGAAAAGTTCCAAACACAAAACAGCCAAGAAATCAAGGACACCATGAAAAGACAAAACCCAAAAATAATAGGAATAGACGAAAAAGAAGGCTCCAAGGCTCAGAAAATATTTTCTAGAAAAACATAGAAAAAAATTTTCCCAACTTTAAGAAAGCGATACCCTTAAACATACAAGAGGCCTAAGGAACACCAAATGGACTAGACCAGAAAAGAAACTCCTCCTGCCACATAATAAACCTTTGTCTGATAGAGGTATAATATCCAAAATATATCAAGAACTCATGTTATTAAACACCAATAAACCAAATAATTCAATTTAAAAATGGGGTACAGATATAAACAGAGAATTCTCAACAAAGAAATATTGAATGTTGGGGAAACAGTTAAAGAAATGCTCAATATCCATAGTCATCGGGAATTCAAATCAAAATCACTTTGAGATTCCATCTCACACCCATCAGATCAAAATCTGAAGTGACAGCACATGATGGAGAGGATATGGAGAAAGGGGAACCCACCTCCACTTTTGTTGGGAGTGCAAACTTATACAATCATTTTGGAAATCAATCTGTCACTATTTCAGAAAATTGAGAATAGTGCTACAAAAGACCCAGCTATTCCACTCCTGGGCATATGCCCAAAAGATGCTCCACTATACAACAATGATATTTGCTCATCTATGTTCATAGCAACTTTATTCATAATAGCTGGAATCTGGAAACAACCTAGATGTCCCTCAGCTGAAGAATGGATAAACAATTGTTGGTACATGGAATACTATTCAACTATTAAAAACTAGGAAATCATTAATATTTGCAGGTAAATTGATGGAACTAGAAATGATCATCCTGAGGGAGGTAACCCAAAACCAGGAATGTTGTTGATTATTAACATTTCATATTGATTTATCTTTTAGTTATAAAACAGCAGTTATTCTTAAACTAGCTGTATACCCAAATCACGACACAAAGATTAGGATTTATTTAATTAACGTAGAGCAGAATGTTAGGTAATAGTTACTCCATCCCAAACCTCCAAGCCTGCATAGCTTCCTCCCGTTCATATTATACTTGCTTTTAGTCATATCTTAGTTCTGGTTCATATCTCCTGGTGGTTCCAAGTCCTCTGCTCTCTGATCTTTTTTTCTGACTCTTCCCACTCTCTTCTTTCACCTCCCCTCCAGACCAGGATATCCCACCCTATTCTCTCCATTGCTCAGCATCAGCTGGTTGTTTTATTGACAATACAGAGAACAAATAGAGGCATGTTTTCGCAAACTTGAGACAGGTGATGCTTAAAATAAACATCACAATGCAGTGTCCAGATTGAAACCAGATAGTGGGGTAGAGAAATCAGCTTTGAATGAACAAGGGTAAATTGTATATATTCTACAAGAACATTATGCCAACACAGGCAGACAGACATGGTTTATACTCATGTATAAGTAGATATTAGCCATATAATACAGGATAAACATACTAAAATCCACAGACCTACAGAAGGTAAATAGCAGGGATGATCCTAGGGAGGATGCTTAAATCTCATTCAGAGGGCCAAAAGCATAGACACTGGAAGCAGCTGAAGAGAGGGAATAGGACTAGAGCCTAACATATATGTCCTCTGAAAGACTCTACCCAACAGAGGATCAAGGCTGATAACAGATAAACTTTGGGCAGAGCCCAGGGAGTCTTATGAAAGCATATGGGGGTGTGGGAGGAAAAGAAAGTCCTGGAGTGGGCAGGAGCTTCAGAAGGATACCAATAAGGCCAACAAATCGGGGCCCAGGGGGGCCTGCAGAGACCGATGCACCATCCATGGACCTAAGCTCCCCGCTCAGATGTAGCCCATAGGCAGCTCCATGTGTGTTCCTTACTAAGGGACTGTCTCTGACTTGGACTCTATTGCCTGCTCTTTGATCACTTTCCCGAGTCATGGCTGCCTTGCCAGGGCACAGAGGAAGAGGATGGAAGCTCTCTTGAGGAGCTTGATAGACTGGGGTTAGATGGTATAGGAGGTGGTCTTCCCCTTTCTGAGAATTAGGGGATGGGCATAGGGTTAAGTAAGAGGGAGGGAATGTGTGACTGGAAAGGGATGAGTGAGGGGCCTACAATCATTATATAAAGTGAATAAATTATATAAAAAATTCCAATCTCATAAGCAAATATAAAAAATAAAACATACAATTAAAAGTCTGAAAGTAAAACCAAACTATATCAGGCAGAAGAATATCTGAACATTAAGACAAATATTTGTCAGACAAAAAAAAAATTAAAAGAAGGAATGAAGATAAGATAACACTTGTGAACTTTAGGACATGATTAAATTAGCAGATATCTGCATTTCATGGTATTTGAAAGATAAAGGTATGGAAAAGTTTTAGAAAAATTTATTCAATGAAATGATAGCTAAACATCATCCTAATAATAACTATATGGGCATTTAGGTGATGGGACCCATAGGAATGCAACATAAAAACACAGTCTGGAAGGAGCCTTAGCCAAACTCATGACTTCCAAACTGTCAAAAGTATAATATTTGCAAAGAATGAAAAAATGTTCAAGGGACAAAGATTCAAGTCATATTTAGGAGAATCCTGAATATACTAATACAAACTTAGAGGACAGAAAAGAAAGAAATAGATTGTCCTAACTTGTAAAAGGAATTAACTGTGAACCAAAAAATAAAAATATTTTAAGAGAAGAAAAAGAGAACCAATGACCACCAGGCCAGCCTTAAGAAGATGATTAAGAGATTACTATAGCCAGAAGCAAAACTTAACTATTTTCAGAACATACATGAAAATATGAAAGTCACTGAGAATAATCAAGCCTTCAGATGCTATCTTCACAACCAGGCCCAACTCCAGACACTCAAAAGCTTCTGTTACAGCTAAAAAACTTTATTGATTGAAGGGAAAGACTAGGAGAGAGTCTTTCCCAACCATACATCTGACAGGGTATTAATATCCATAATCTATAAAGAACTAAAATAAGAGAATCAAGAAAATGATCTATGAATTTGAATAGAGTTATCAAAAGAAGAAAAAAGGCTGCGAAGCATCTCAAAAAGTGCTCATCATTCTTAGCAAATAGGGAAATTCAAATAAAAACAACTTTGAGATTTCATCTTACAATTGTCAAAATGGCTGAGATTAAGAAAGCAACAAACAATAAAGGATGTTGAAGATGTAGGAAAAGGAGAACTCTCATTTACAGTCGGTGGAATTGCAAACTGCTGCAGGTACTTCTGTGGAGAGTTCTCAAAAAGCTAAAAGCAAATCTTCCTTATGATTCAGCTAACTTCTGGCATACGCCCAAACAATTTCATATCCTACTTTATACATACTTTGTAGACTGTCCTCATTGTCACTCAAGTTAGGTGTGGTAGTTTGAATAAGAATAGCCCCATAGGCTCATATATTGAATACTTGATCCCCAGTTGGTAGAACTGTTTGCAAGGATTAGGAGGTGTGGCCTTGTTTGAAGAGGTAGGTTGGAGGAGGTGTGTTTCTGAAGATGGTCTTTTCAAAAGACTGGAACCATTCCCAGTGTGTGTGTGTGTGTGTGTGTGTGTGTGTGTGCGCCTCTTACTTGTGGGTTAAGATGTAAGCATCCAAATACTACTGCCACTAAGTCTTTGCTCTAACACCACGAACTGGAAGTCCACCTTAAACATTTTTTTTTAATCTTATCATTTCATGTTTATTAATCTAAACTCAGTGCTGGGCTGTATATACAAATAAATGCTATTGCATATTTGGGTTTTTTTGCATCTTTTTTTCTCTATTAATTACACTTTATTCACTTTGTATCCCCCCCCATTGTGGTTCCCTCCTTCCTCCTGTCCCAACCCTTCCCTTCCTCCACCCTCAGCATGCATGCCCCTCCCCAAGTCCACTGATAGGGGAGGTCATCTTTTCCTTCCTTCTGATCCTAGTCAATTAGGTCTCATCAGGAGTGGTTGCATTGTCTTCCTCTGTGGCCTGGTAATGCTGCTTCCCCCTCAGGGGGAGGTAATCAAAGAGCAGGCCAATCAGTTCATTTCAGAGACAGTCCCTGTTCCTATTACAATGGAACCCACTTGGATACTGAACTGCCATGGGCTACATCTGTGCAGAGGTCTTAGGTTATCTCCATGCATATTCCTTGGTTGGAGTATCAGTCTCAGGAAAGACCCCTGTGCTCAGATTTTTTGGTTCTGTTGCTCTCCTTGTGGAGTTCCTGTCCTCTCCAGATCTTACTGTTTCCCACTTCTTTCCTAAGATTCCCTGCACTCTACCCAAAGGTTGCCCATAAGTCTCAGCATCTACATTGATAGTCTGCAGGGCAGAGCTTTTCAGAGGTTTTTTAAGTTGCCTTGGTTTTGTTGTCATATTACAGCAAAAAAAAAAAGTAACAAAGACAATAGGAAATGGAAACAACACAAATGTCCTTCACTAATGAATGGATAATTAATATGTGGTACATACATACAATAGAATACTAGTCAGCTATAAGGAAAGATGAAATATTGAAAATTAAAAGTAAATGAATGGAACTAGAAAATATATTGAGTGGTATAACTTAGACTCTGAAAAACGAACACTGCATGTCTTGCTTGTCTGTGGTTCCTAACTGAAAATGCTCATATGTTGAGTATATAACCTAGATTAACCACGGAAACCAGGAATATAGAAAGGGACCTATATTAAAGGAAATAGCAGGATACAGGTGACATGTAGGGGAAAATGCAAAAAATGATTAAGCTTTAATTAGAGAAGAGGAGGGAGGGCAATACAGAAGGAGAGAAAGAAAAAAAGAGATAAGTAAAACTAAGGATGTCTGGAAAAGTTACAGTGAATCATTTTATACTTATGTAAATTTAAATATAATACTCACATATATTAATTAAATGAAATTTTGTCACTTGCGATGATAAGGCCTCTTCCAAGAGCCATAGACTATCTAATGAAACTCAGGTTATGGGCACCAGATATCTTCTTTTGTGTTGTTCAAGAAGGTCTAAAAGACTAACAAAACAATATAGGCTATTGCTGTTATCCTTGGTTTTCTCCCAGAAGCTGAATGTACTCAGTATTTCTTCCCAGTTGTGATATTTACAAATGACAGTAGTGGCCATTATAGCAACATATCTCTAAAAATTCAAAAGTGGCACCTATATCTTGACAGTAACTAATAGCATTCTAACTAAACGTAAAGCCCATTTAACAGGAAGGAAATAATATTTGGTACTGGAACCTCGCCCAATTGTGCAGGCCTAGTATTGTCCTGGATCTTAGAGGAGGACCTACTACTGCCACTTTCCTAAACCAATATCATTTCTATATGTATTCTAAACACTTATGTTTATATTCACCAATGAGTATAGCTTTCACCTCTCACCAAAGAAGATTCTTTTTTCTTACAGAAAACCAAAAGTAGCCATTAAGTTCTGGTAGACAACCAAAAGCAGTTACAATAGCCTGTACCATTTTGGTAGGCATCTCTTGAACCTCTAGATAAAAATAAAACTCAAAGGGAGGTATACTATACCCAGATTTGGGTTTCGTTTTAAAGCCTATGATTTCTGGGAGGAGTATTATCTTTCCATTCAGGGTATTATTTTTTTTCAGATTTGGTACTAGGAATAGAGTCTTTTGGTAATAGGCTTGACCAATCTTTTGTTTGGAGGAATGTAGACTTTGGGATTTTTTTTATTAGAAAAGCTGCTGAATGCTATAAGTAGGGCTTAATGGGCCATCCTAGTAGGAACATGGAAGACAATGGTGCTGAGGGTGATTAGAACTCTGGGGGCCTGGATCAAGAGGTTTCAGAGGAGTGGAATGTTACTATGTGACCAAGAGATCATTTTTTTGTGAGAATTTGGAGGATAATGTGGCTGCTTTCTGCCCTTGTCTAAAAAGTCTGCCTGAAGCTATATTGAAGAATTGCATATTCAGAGGAGAATTCAAAACAGCCTACTACTTACTGTGATGAATGATTATTAGTGTCCATGCTTGTGCAGATCTATAATGAAAAGGAGCAAACTGAGCAAGTAAAGTTACAAAATGTACAGTTTGAGGAAAAAGGGGATTCCAGGAAATAGAATGGAGCTAAGTCCCATGTTCCAGGAGATAAACAGATTAAAGAAAATCCTGATGTTAAATAAATAAATAAATAAATAAATAAATAAATAAATAAATAAATAAATAAATAAATAAAAAACCAAAGGAGCGGAGACCTCATGGCAAGATCTCACTCAACTAAGCTTCCAACTTGTGAAATGGAATTAAAGAAAATTTTAGAGCCTGGTGTGATAGTGCATGGCTTTAATCCCAGTGCTCCTGAGGTAGATTCAGGCAGATCTCTGAGTTTGAGGCCAGCTTAGTCTACAGAGCTAGTTCCAGGAGAGCTGAGTTTGGGCAGTGAAGGAAGCCATTGAAAACGGCTGAGGTAGAGGTAATTGAATGAGGGGGTCATGGTCCAGCCACAGCCAACAGTGGAACTTGGCAGCTTTGACTACATTGTTCTGGCTTTAGAGTCAAGAATATGAGAAAGGGATTATAGAATTTCTTTCTGTGGCTAAGAAAAGTTGCTGAGGCAAGGCATGTGTCAGGTGTGTCTTAGAGGCCATTATGTAAAGCTGTGAAGGTGAAGCCTGGATTTCCTTGGAGATCTTCAAATGTAGATGCCAGAGTCATGGGATACTTGCTGAGGAGAGATGCTAACAGGAATTTTAAACAGACCAAGAGAAAGAAGGGTGTTGCTGTCAACGAAGCTGAAAGGAGTTGGAGATGTGAAGATAGCTTTGATATCAGACCTGGAGATACAGTTGGAGTTTGCCTTGCTAGAGTTCCATCTTGCTTTGGTCCAGTATTTTCTCACTATGTTCCTTTTCCCCCTTTTTGGAACAATAATATATATTCTGTTCCATTATATGTTGGAAGTATGTTATTGGCTTTTTGATTTTGATTTTACAGGGTATTATCGTTAACATGAGTCTCAGAAGAAATTTTGGATTTTGAAATAGGACTGAGACTGTTATAGACTATGAATGGGACCTTTTGAAGTTGGAGAAAATGCTGTTTGCATTGTGGTACATGTTTAATTGTATACTCAAAATGCTTATGTTGAATGGCCTAGGCAAAATAGGCTATTATCATTCAGCTGTTCTGCACAGTGGGAAGTTTTAGCTAAGGGTTTTTATTTTGGTTTGCCTTGTTTGTTTGTTTTGGTTGGATCTGAGATAACAGGAAGGAGGCCACAAGTGCGGTATACTTGTAGGGTGCAGTGTTCATGGTGGTTACAGGCACAGACCCTGAGCTTAGAGGTTTTGGGAACTACGGCAACACCTGGAACTTAAGCTGTGCATTTACTTTCTAAAACACAACTGGATGTATATAACCCACAAAACCAAGGTCTTTGATTCTGAGGCATACCCTAGCAGTTGAATCTAGGAGGTAAAAATGTAGCTGTAGCTGACGTTTGAACACAGCAGTGATACAGCACTGAGAAAGATGGAGTGCCCCAAAGCTGTTTATTTGGGTCCCAGAACAAATAGTACATAGTGGCAACTTAGGCACATGGGATGAGCCACCACATAGTGGTAACTTACTATATTGTGATACTGTGACATTGGTAGTAGATCATGTTCTTTGAGATTAAATAGAGTGACAACAGAGACTTAATGATAGAGTGCACCTGTGGTTTTGGTGCTGGCAGGCAGGCAACAACACAGTGATGACCTTATTTTATGGTGAAGTAGAGCACCCCAACCACTCAGCCCCTGGAGCCAACTTCATCCAGTGAAGCAAAGCATCCCAAATATTTGTCACTGAGGGTATGGTGGTCCCTCGCATAGATAATGCTTTGCTTATCTGGGAACTGAGACAATGCACAAGTTTCCCTAGGAAGGTACAATTGTTCAATTGGACCAAAACAACAGTTTCCTTGGAGGCAGAATACTGTATCAGCTCAAGAACCAGGTCAATAGCTGTTTTCTTCAACTGAGGCTCTGGCTCCTCAGAATGTGGGTCACTGCGTCAGCTAATTGGGCTTTGTATTTGATGTCTCCTTAACAATTATAACTTAAAATTACATATCAACATTCATGACATATATATGAATGGAATAAAATGTGATATTTTAACACACACATACATCATGAACTAGTTAAATCTAGCCTTCATTTATCTACCCAGCCCAACATTGCCCCAGATATTTAGTAATCATATGTAGTTTGCATACATGTGGAGGCCAGAGATAGACGGCATCAGATAGAGGTCTGCTCTATTGCTCTCCAACTTACGCTTTGAGACTAGATACTTCATTTTCACTAAACCTGGAGCTCATCAATTTAGCCGGACATGCTGGCCATAAAGGTCCAAGTATCATTTTGTTTTTACCTTCCCAGTGATCGGGCTACAGGCATGAACCACAAAACTGAAGGGCTGTTTTGCTGTTTTTGTTTTTACATGGCTGCTGGATATCTAAACTCACGTTCTTGCGCTTGTATCATCTATCAAGGCCATAAATTTTCATTACTCATCTGTGTATGATTTGCTAAACTCATTCTCTGTCTTAGTTCTTACAAGTAGTCTTGCAAAAAAAATGGGTATACAAGTATCTTTTTTGTGCGCTTATTTCAGGGACTTTAATTTATGCCTAGAAGTAGGATAATTAGACCATATCACAATCCATTTTTAGTTTATATAAACTCCCATACATTGTCTGTAATATACTTATTTACATTTTCCCAATAATATATAAAAGTTTTTTTTATTCATGTATTCAACGGCACTTACTATATTTGTTTTGATCATAGCAATTATAACTGGCATGAGATACTATCTCTCACAACTGCATCTAAGTCTACAGTTGGCTCAAAAGTATTTTTTAAAACCACCGTGACCACATTACTATAGCAATGAACCTTCAATAATTCTCCAGTGCTACCCACGCCCACAGTGTTGAGACTGCTTGGTGTGGTACTTAAGTTCCTCTGACAAGTCTCAGTCTCTATTGCTTTTCAGTTTGTGTAAATTATATTCAACCCAGTCAAACCTTATTAATGTTTTTGTAGATTCATAAAACTAATAATCATTATCCAGCCATTGTTTCAAGAAACCACAATTGGTACTCCTGAAAAAAATACAGAATGTCCAAACAAAACTGCTAAGATTGAAGTGCTAATATCTTTGTCGGTTTCACTGTTTCCCTTTCCCTTACCTTAAATGGAACAGATGTTGGTTGAAAAGTTCTTATCTAGTTGAATTATTTCATATTAAAGATGTAGCTAATTTCCGTATTTCTTGGCACATGTGTTCAGGTTCCCTATTAAATTATTGTGATTTCACTTCCTGCTTTACAGTACCAAAATAAATATTCTCATCATTATTTACAGCCTGCTCTATCCTGTTTCTGTGTCTTTGTTTAGGCCCCTATCTTTACACATATGTAGTTTCTGATGAGAAGTGGTTACTTTCAAGATTTTTGTTTTATTTTATTTTTTGCTTAATCATGCTGATATAGTCATGTATCTCTATATTTATCCTACTTAGAGTTTATATAGCTTCCTGCCATTTTTTCTCATGAGATTAATGCCTTCTGCCATTATTTCATCAAATATTTACTTGAAGACTTTTTGCCCCCTCTTTTTTTCCTTTCTGAAATTCCCATTATGTACACATTGGTTTGCATAATAATTCTATGTATTTTCTTGATTCTTTTATTCTTTCTTTTTATTGTTGTTTATTTAATTAACTATAGGATTAATTTTAAAAACTGAAATACAATCACATCATTTCCCCTTTTCTGTTCATCTCTCTAATCCAGCCTGTATGCTTCCCCTTTCTTTTGAAAAATGTTGTTTTACAAAAGCATATAACACACACACATACTCACAAGTAACAAATACACAAATTCAAGTTGCCCAGTTCAATTAGTGTTACTTAGACTTTAGAGCTGACCAATTAGGGGGCTAATCTCAGTGAGAACTGTTGAGATTGGCAATCTCAATCATTCTATCTCAAATTATACTGATTCCTTGATGTTTTGAATCTTCTTACTTCTATTTATAATGAGGTGTACTTCGGTTTGTACTTACACTTTTAACATTGCATTTGACTTTTTTGAAAAGTGTTTCTTTGCTGATGTTGTGCCTTTACTGCGATATTATTTCCATCCCTTTAGGTTTTAATGAAATGATCCTCCTTGAACCTTTGAATATATTCAAGCTCTCTGCATAACAAAGCCACACTCTAGGATTCCTTTATTTATTTATTTTTTCTGGTTTTCCTCCTGAGTCCCATGTTTTTTGCTTCTTCACATTTGGCATTTTTTTTTTCTTGCGGAACTACTACAATTATACAATGCAAGAATTCTTTTGTTTTTTTATTTTTATTAATGACAGTTTATTCACTTTGTATCTCCCCTGTGTCTCCCCCTCCTTCCCTAACAATCCCACCCTCTCTCTTCTCTACCCATGCCCCTCCCTAAGTCCACTGATGGGGAAGTCCTCTTCCCCTTCCCTCTGATCCTAGTCTATCAGGTCTCATCAGGAGTGGCTGCATTGTCTTCCTCTGTGGCCTGGTAATGCTATGCTGCTTCCCC
Source organism: Psammomys obesus (assembly GCF_907164565.1). Taxonomy (NCBI): domain Eukaryota; kingdom Metazoa; phylum Chordata; class Mammalia; order Rodentia; family Muridae; genus Psammomys; species Psammomys obesus. The sequence continues at coordinate 4,159,021 of NW_026585687.1, forward strand.
CTCAGGGGGAGGTAATTAAAGAGCAGGCCAATCAGATTATGTCAGAGGCAGTCCCTCTTCCCATTACTATGGAACCCACTTGGACACTGAACTGCCATGGCCTACATCTGAGCAGGGGTTCTAGGTTATCTCCATGAATAGTCCTTGGTTGGAGTATCAGTCTCAGAAAACACCCCGCCTAGATTTTTTTTAGGAATTGGATTCTTGTTACGTCCCACTAGTGTCCTTGTTGTTCCTTGCGCTTTTGTTTCATTGACTTCAGCTCTGAGTTTGATTATTTATTGCTATTTTGGGGGTATTAGTACTTGTTTTTATTTTTGAGTTTCAGGTATGTCACTGAGTTACTAATGTGAGTTCTCTCGAAACTTTGTGGAAGTACTTAGTGCTATGAGCTTTCCCTTTAGAACAGCCATCACTGTGCCTCATAGGTTTTAGTATACTGTGTTTTTTTTCCATTCAAATATAAAATGTTTTAAATTTCCTTCTTTATTTCCATCTCAACTCATTTTTACATTCAGTAGTAAGTTGTTCAGCTTCCATGAGTTTGTGAGTATTTTGCTATTTCTATTGTTTCTGATAGCCGGCTTTAATCCAAAGTGGTTAGATAAGATGTAGGGTGTTATTTTGATTTTTAAAAATATCTGTTAAGACTAGCTTTTTTAAATTAAATTTTTATTTTTTATGTTAATTAAAGTTTATTCACTTTGTATCCCAGCTACAGCCTCCTCATTCATTCCCTCCCAATCCCACCCTCCCTCATCTCCTCCCATGCCCCTCTCCAAGTCCACTGACAGGGGAGGTCCTCTTCCCCTTCCATCTGAGCCTAGCTTCTAAGGTCTCATCAGGACTGTCTGCATTGTCCTCCTCTGCGGCCTAGCAAGGCTGCTTCCTGATCAGGGCGTGTCCTGATACACGGTCAATATTAGAAAAAGTTTCAGGGACTGCTGATAAAAAAGTATATTTTTTAGTATGTCTCTAGTTGTGCGTTAGGTGCATTTTATTTATGATGCTTTTTAACTTCAGCATTTTTCTGTTTAGTTTTTGTCTGAATAACCTGTCTTTTGGCGACAGTGTGGTGTTAAAGTTAACAACTGTTGCCATGTTAGTGTCAATATAGAATTTTATCTGTAATAGGTTTTTTTTTTCTTTTTCTTTTTATCGAAATTTGGATGCTCTTGTGTTTAATGAATAAATACTTAAAATTGTCATTTCCTCTTAATGAATTTATTCCTTTAATGACTATATACTTACTTTTCTTTTTCTTATTTTTTGATTAGTTTTGGTTTGAAGTTGTTTTGTCAGATGTCAAAGTATATACATCAGCTTGCTTCTTGATTTCATGTACTTGAAACACCTTTTCCATTTTTGTAACCATAGATAATGATGTGTATTTTTTTAAATAATAAATTTTTATTTTTTATTTTTGGTTTTTCGAAACAGCGTTTCTCTGTGTGTAGCCCTGGCTGTCCTGGAATCACTCTGTAGACCAGGATAGCCTCAAACTCATAAAGATCCATCTGCCTCTGCCTCGCAAATTATTTTTTTTTCATTTTTTTCTTTATTAATTACACTTTATTCACTTTGTATCCCCCCTGTGGTTCCCTCCCTCCTCCTGTCCCAATCCCTCCCTTCCTCCACCCTCTGCATGCCAGCCCCTCCCCAAGTCCACTGATAGGGGAGGTCTTCTTTTCCTTCCTTCTGATCCTAGTCAATTAGGTCTCATCAGGAGTGGCCACATTGTCTTCTTCTGTGGCCTGGTAATGCTGCTTCCCCCTCAGGGGGAGGTAATTAAAGAGCAGGTTCAACCATGTTTGTAGCAGCCTTATTTGTAATAGCCAGAAGCTGGAAACAGCCCAGATGTATCTTTTTTTAATGAAGCACAAATATGGATATCCTTTCTAATCCAATCTGGTAGCCTATACTTTTTTATTATGGAAATAAGACTATTAATATTGAGGGGTATTATTGAGCAGTATTTATTAATTTCCATTATTTATTGTACTGTGTTTTCCCCCTCCTTTGACTAACTGTTATGGGTTTACTCTTTGACATAGTTTACCTTCTCTTCAGATTGGAATATGTGCTTCTAGGTAATGCCTTCTATAGAGCAGGATTGGTTGAACAACAGTTGTTTAAATTTGTTTTACCATGAAAAGCTATTTCTTTCTTCATCAACTGTGATACCTAGTTTCACTGGATATAGTAGTTTGCACTGGCAGCTGTAGTCTGAATTTGTGGAAAAGCTTCTATCCAGGAACATCAAAATTTCCATCAAATTTTCTTTCCATCAAAACGTCTGCTGTTATTCTAACGGCCTTGCCTTTGTATGTGTCATGGGGTTTTACTCCGTAACTGTTAATATCTTTTGTTTGTTCTGTTTATTTTGTTTTGATCATTACCTGTAATGGAAAGTTTCTTTTCTTGTTCCAGTTTATTTGGTGTTCTGTGTGTCTCTGTATCTTGATAGTGATTTATTTTTTTTAGGAGGAGAAAATTTTCCTCTTTGATTTTGATAAAAAATATTTTCTGTGCCTTTGACCCTTCTTCCTCTGTGTCTAATATATATATATATGTTTGATCTTTTAATGGTATCCATATTTCCTGGATATTTTCTGTCTGGATTTTCATTTAAATTTATTTTTTTGCTTGATGGAGCTGTACATTTTTTCCACCTTGTCTTTAAGACCTGAATCTTTTTCTTCCATGTCTTTTAATCTGTGAGTAAGGCTTACTTCTGAGGTATTTGTTTGACATTCTGGGTTTTTCATTATTAGTTTTTAGATCAGTTTGCGCTTTCTTTATTGATTTTATTTTTTTGTTAATGTTTACTTTAGTGTTTTAACTTGTTTTTTAAAATCATTTCATTTAACTGCTTGTGTTTTCAATAAGGCATTTATTCATATCCTCTTTAAGGTTTTTGAACATATGTATGATTGCTGTTTTGAAATCCTTGTCTTGTGCTTTGGCCAAATTGTTTCACTTGGAGCCTATCATAATAGGGTTTCTGACTTCTGGAAGAGGCACATTGTCTTGGTTGTTCATGTCTGTGTTTTTGTACTGGTACCTCGACATCTGGAAAAACAAAACAAAACAGAATTGCTTAAACAATCCTCTACAATAAAAGATCTTCTGGAGGTTTCTCCATCCCTGATCTTAAACTGTACTATACAACAACAGTAATGAAAACTGCATGGTACTGGCATAGAAACAGAATGCTGGATCAATGGAACTGAAAAGAAGACCCAGAAATAAACCCACACACCTATTGATACTTGATTTTTGACAAAGAAGCCAAGACCCTGCAATGGAAAAAGACAGCATCTTCAATAAATGGTGCTGGTCTAACAAGATGTCTACATATGGAAAAATGCAAATAGATCCATACTTATCACCCTGCACAAAACTAAAGTCCAAGTGGATCAAATACCTCAAAATAAAACCAGATACACTAAATCTGTTAGAAGAAAAAGTAGAGAAGAGCCTTGACCTCATTGGCACAGGAGACAACTTCCTGAACAGAACACCAACAGCACAGGCTCTAAGTCAACAATCAATAAATGGGATCTCATGAAACTAAAAGGCTTTTGTAAAGCAAAGGACACTGTCGTCAGAACAAAGCGACAGCCTACAGATTGGGAAAGGATCTTCACCGGCCCTATATTTGACAGATGGCTAATATCCAATCCAGAATATATATAAACACTAAAGAAATTAAAAAGTAACAAAACAAATAATCCAATTAAAATATTGGATACAGAGCTAAACAGAGAATTCTCTGTAGAGGAATTCAAATGGCAGAGAGACACTTAAAGAGATGCTCAATGTCCCTAGTCATCAGGGAAATGCAAATCAAAAGGACCCTGAGTTTTCACCTTACACCCATCAGAATAGTTAAGATCAAAAACTCAAGTAACAATACATACTGGAGAGGATGTGGAGAAAGGGGAATCCTACTCCATTGCTGGTGGGAATGTAAACTTGTACAACCACTCTAGAAATCAATCTGGCACTTTCTCAGACTATTAGAAACAGTGCTTAATCAAGATCCAGCTCCACTACTCCCCGGCATATATCCAAAAGTTGTTCAAGTACACAACAAGGATATTTGCTCAACCATGTTTGTAGCAGCGTTATTCATAATAACCAGAACCTGGAAACAACCCAGATGCCCCTACACTGAGGAATGGACACAGAAATTGTGGTATATTTACACAATGTAATACTACTCAGCTATTAAAAACAAGGAAATAATGAAATTTGTGAACAAATGATGGAATCCAGAAAAGATCATCCTGAGTGATGTATTCTAGAAGGAGAAAGACACACATGGTACATACTCACTTATAAGTGGATATTAAACATATAATATAGGATAAACATGCTAAAATTTGTACACTTAAAGAAGCTAAGCAAGTGCACCCTGGGAAAAGATGAGCAATCCTCACTAAGAAAGGCAATTGGGATGGATATCAAAAGAGGGAGAAAACAGGGAACAGGACTGGATTATACCACAGGGGGCCTCTGAAAGACTATCCAATAGGGTATCAAAGCAGATGCTGAGACTCATAACCAAACTTTGGGCAGGGTGCAGGGAATCTTACGAAAGAAGGGGGAGATAGAAAGACCTGGAGGGGACAGGAGCTCCACAAGGAGAGCAACAGAACCAAGAAATCTGGGCCCAGTGGTCTTTTCTGACACTGATATTCCAACCAAGGACAATCCATGGAGATAACCTAGAAACCCTGCACAGATGTAACCCATGGCAGCTCAGTATCCAAGTGGATTCACTAGTAATGGGAGCAGGGGCTGTCTCTGACCTGTACTCAGTGGCTGGCTCTTTCATCACCACCCCCTGAGGGCGATGGGCAACCTTACCAGGCCACAGAGGAAGACAATGCAATTAGTCCTGATGAGATCTGATAAACTAGGGTCAGATGGAAGGCGAAGAGGACCTCCCCTGTCAGTGGACTTGGAGAGGGGCATGGGAGGAGATGAAGGAGGGAGGATGATGTTAGGAGGTAATGAGGGAGGGAGCTACAGCTGGGATATGAAATGAATAAACTGTAATTAATATAAAAAATATAAATTAAAATTTAAAAATAGTTTGAGTCCCAGGGCATGGGTTTGGGCTGGAAAGAAAGCATGCTGTAGGCAGTTAAATCCGGAAAGGCGGGAATGGAGGACTGGAAGGAGGATGGAGATCTCCCACCTGAATCCCAGAGTCATGTGGCAGCTTTGGATTTTGGGTTGGGGTGTGGTGGTTCTAGTGGAGTCAGAAAAGATGGTGATGAATTAGAAAGAAAGGCTGAAAGAGGCCTCTAGGAAGAAATAAGAGAGCCTGATGGCCAACTGACGGGCAGAGTGAATGGAATTTTATGTAAGAAGTGGGAAATAGTAACAGCTGGATGCCTCACATAACAAAAGACAGGTTATCATTTTTTATGTTTTTACCTTCAGTGTGTTGTTTTTGCTGTAAAACTTAAGAAATATTGTACGGATCTCACTTCAAAAACATGTCTTATGGGCATGATGGATTTATTATTTTGACTAGATTAATAACTGTTTTTACAATGAATATGGTAACTACCAAAATGTAAGATACAAACAAATAAGTGACTTATTTGTATCCTAAATATTTTTATTTATTTATTTGCTTGTTTTTTGTTTGTTTGTTTTTTGAGATAAGGTCTCTCTTTGTAGCCCTGGCTGTTCTGAAACTGACTATGTCGAGCAGGATGACTTCAGACTCACAGAGATCTGCCTGCTTTTGCCTCCCAAGTGGTAAAATAAAAGGTTTGTAACACCATACCCAACTTTGGATCCTAAATGATTTTTATGAGTAAAATATTGTAAATTCAAAACTGTTTAGAGCTAAAAAATCTTGGTCAAGAGGGGCCTGCAGAGACTGATGTTCCAACCAAGGACCATGCATGGAGAGAACCTAGACCCCTTGCTCAGATGTAGCCCATAGGCAGCTCAGTCTCAATGTACATTCCCTAGTAAGAGAAGCCGGGGCTGTCTCTAACATGGACTCAGTGGCAGCTCTTTGATCACCTCTTTCTGGGGGTGGGGTTTAGGTATAGCCTTTCCAGACTACACAGGAAGATGATGCAGCCAGCCCTAATAAGACCTGATAGGCTAGGGTCAGATAGTAGGGGAGGAGGACCTCCCCTGTCAGTGGACTGGGGTAAGTACACAGTGGGAGAAGAGGGAGGAAGGGTAGGACTGGGAGGAGATGAGGGAGGGGGTTACAGCTAGTATACAAAGTAAATAAATTGTAATAAATAATAAATAAAACAATTTAAAAATTGAAAATGCTTAGTGATATCAATAAATCAAAAAATGCTACTTGTAGGTAACTGAAATTCTGGACCCTCGGAATACACACTGTGTTATCAGTGTCAATTCTAAAAACCTTTCTTTTAGTGTGAAAGATCCACTCAGGCCATTATTGTTATTATTCCATTACCAAATATTAATTGTTCAAAATAATAAATTTCACATTTTTATGCAAAATATGGTATCTGCCTTTTCTGTCTTTCCATGTAAAACAATACTCTTTAAATGACAGGAACACAGAAGAAAAACATTATCTTTCAAAAGAAAAGTAAATCAAACTTTTTCTAATGAAGGTGATGAAGATATACAGTCTCCCTTTATTGTGTAATTTCTATAACTATCAGTTTCATTTACAAATGAATGTTTTTTTTCTATAAAATAAGAAAGTGGGACAAGATATAGTGTTACATTTCTCATCCTTAAGAATTTTGCTCATTGTTCATAGGTTTGTATGATAGGAAACTAAATAGAATATCCAGAATCAAGTAAAAATTAATCATTCTGGGTGATTTACAGCACATATACCAAACTGGTCAGTTGTGTTTCTTAATGAAATAATTTCTCCTGAAAATCCTCTGATTTCAGATAAAACTACTTTAGTTCTTATGACAGCAAGTTCCTCAGAGGAGGTCTCAAAAAGTGTTCCTGTGCTATTAAATATCTCTGAAGCAGTCCTCTGGGGTTCAGGAAAATGAACCACTCTTGTAGTTATTAATTATATTTTTCTTCCTGAAAGAAGACACTTCAAGGTACAATTCAAAACCTTTTAATGGAAAATATGCAAATATCGACTCCCTTCAAAGACTGATTTATTCCTATTCATGAGGGTTCATTTCCTCTTTCATTTTACTGATTATAGTTTTAAGAGCCCATTAGAGAGAAATAATCCTTTTAAAATTATTCTTCATCATCATTTGTATTATTGTTGTCCTAATCCACATTCTTTTTACCTTATATGTAAATTACTAATATGTCCTCCAAAAGAGTGTTCATCATCCATTTTTGCCTTCGAAGTGTTCTTGTATGGAGTTGTAGAGGCAAATAAAGTTGGGCCAGAATATTGCCTTTCCTATTTACTTGCTTTTCCATCTTACGCAATTAATTACTCTTCTGTGTTCCAATTCAGTAATGTGCAAGGCAGGAAATAATATCAGTTCCTACTTCATAGGAAGTATTAAATGATATGATAAGTACAAATTAGGTATAATGCTGACAGTATACCAAAAGTATTCATAATACTTTTCATTCCTTTTCGCTGGTTCTGTTTAAAACCTATCTCATAAATTCCTAGATTTAATTACTTCCATGCTCTAAGATGCAAAATTTGTCTACTGAGCATCGAGTCGTTACATACTTTCCCAAACAAATCCATACTGTGTTCACACAGTTTAATAGCTAATTATATACTATGCTATGCTTTCTAGTTATTTTTAGGAATGATCAACATTTCATAAATCATCTCTTGGAGAACAGAAGTTATATATTATGCTTCTAAATTCCATCACCTTCATCCAGTAGTACAAAAAGCTGAACAAAATAGTTCATTAAGTATTTATTGGGTAACTAATTATAAAATAGTTCACAGTGATATTCTATGGGTATATAGACAGAAATCAGAGCCTGTAAAATAGTTTATTCAAAATAGTTTGTGTTGACTGGTTCTAATAAAAAAATGATGTCACAATTCACATTTGTGTTGTATTTTTTACTCTTTTTTAATTTTAATTTTTTATATTAATTACAGTTTATTCACCTTGTGTCCCAGCTGTATCACCCTCCTTCATTCCCTCCCAATTCTACCCTCCCTCCTTCAACTCCTCCCATGCCCCTCTCCAAGGCCACTGGTAGGGGAGGACCCCTCTCCTTCCATCTGACCTTAGCCTATCAGGTCTCATCAGGAGTGGCTGCATTGTCTTCCTCTGTGGCCTGGTAAGGCTGCTCCCCACTCAGGGGGAGGTGATCAAAGAGCTGGCCACTCAATTCAGGTCAGAGACAGTCCCTGTTTCCCTTTCTAAGAAACCCACTTGGATACTGGGCTACTTCTGTGCAGAGGTTCTAGCTTATCTCCATGCATGGTCCTTGGTTGAAGTATTAGTCTCTGAAAAGACCCCTGGGCCCAGATTTCTTGGTTCTCTTACTCTCCTTGTGGAGCTTACTCTTTAGTTGACAAAGTATTAATGCTAGTTTAAAATAATACATACTATAGCGTATTACTACAAACTACAAATAAATGTGAAATAACATAGAAATTCAGGCAAAGACCTAACAATTGAGTCGCAAAAATGATTAACCTAAAACGACACACTATAAAAAGATTCCTTTCCCTCACTATCAGTAGAGTTGAAACTGCCTCCTTGTTTTTTAGTAGACTGTGAAAGAGGAACATGTATATACATAATAATTAAATCACACTAGTCGCTTAAGAAAAATTGAGGTTTTTTTCTCATCTTAATTTCAGGTGAGTTCCCTTAGAAAATAAAATATTTTGGTTATTTATATTATCATCCATAATAGCTATTATTATTTATTGAATGCTACTTTTAGAGAGCCTAAAATCCTTTGAAGCATTAATTGTAAACTTTCCCAAGCCTAGGGAATATACAGTGCAGTGAGCAAGAAGAAAGGAAGCATCCAGATTGATGTGTAAAGATGGAACAACTACACTAAATTTAGTCTGTTATGGTTGGCATATTGATGGCCCAGACCACCAACTGCACTCAGCAACTGGTTAGTTAGAGATGATTGCTAAGTTATTAGCTCTTTTTGTTTGTCCAAGCCTTTGTTCCTTCTAGTTAACCTACAAAATTCCCTGAACTAAATTGTTTTTTTCCTGAATTGGGTCACTAATTTCTGATTTGTTCTTCTCCTTGTTACTGCCAATGATACTTGTACACAAGAGAGATTTGAGATAAGTAGGCAGGCTTTCTTCTAGCAACATTAAAAAGTTGTCTGTGAAATGAATGTGGTATGTGGCGACCTTGGTCACTTGTCAAGAAAAGGTTTCTTTCTTCCTTTATCCCAGGCTTTGGATTCAAAGTTCAAAAGGTCTAGAACTATATTTTTTTCAGAGAAGATAATACTCTAGAAAACTGGCTCACACTGCTCAAACTAGCAAGGGACAGATTTGTATCACAAAGCCAATTTAATAGTTTATAGTAGAGAAGAGAACTGCCAAATGGACTGAGATGCATGTTGGCCTGTCAGCTTAGTCTCTTTTCAGTCCGGATGCCAAGTCAAAAAATAAATGAACAACAATTGGAGCTGGATGAATCAGAATTAAGTTGAGTACTTCAAGGTTGTTTGTTGTGTTTACATAGTTCAGCCAGGAAGAATACCCTGTCCCTTGCCAGTCCTCACAAGTCATGATCTTAGCATCAATCAGACCAGACTCTTAGTTTCCAATGCTAAAACCATTTCTTCTTCTCCCTTGAAGCCCCTGTGATTTTTATTGGACATCCCTGAGTGCTGGTCCTATCTACACCTAGGTCTCTAATAGTTGTGATTTTATAAGATGCATTTGCTACAAAATGAGCTGTTGCAGTTCCAGGTTGCCCTCCTACAAAGACTTGGTGTTCCATTTCCTTCTTTAATCAGTCTTATCTGTGAATCAAAATGCTACTCTTTGACCTAACCCACAAGTATTTATGTTTTTCTTCTTTACTATGGTTATTACCCAGAAGGTTCTTTGCAGCTCTAGGCTGCAAATTTTGAGTGTGGTTCTTTTATATGCTTGTAGAGGTTTATACTATTTTGTAAACCTAGCTTCTCAGAATTATTGTGAAACTCAGCTGAAAATGTTGTTTCTAAGTGTGTGGTATTTACACGCATCTTTCTGAAAATCCCATAGACACAATGCGGAATCATCAGACTATTCTTATACTACTGTAGGCATACTCTGCAATCAATCATACCTTTTACTTATTTACATGTGCATTCACCCATTTTCTTAATTTTCCTTGACACAACATTCATGAAAATCCTTTGTTTGGAATACAGAGATAATCTAGACATATTAAGGGCACAATAAATACACAAAACAACTCCACTGCATATTAAAATATGAACCTAGAGATAGATCAAGATGAGGATAATCCAGATTGGGTGGAAAATGTAAACGAAGACAGTCTTGTTATTAGTTTTCACATGTGTTTTGAAGTTTCCTTAGCCTTTGCCTCCTGGAATTGAAAAAGCAGCAGCTTGCCAGCTCTTAGTTAAGCTTTCTTCTTCTTTGGCTAAAACATCTTTTCTTGACACAAAACCTACTGCAATATAGTAAGAAAATAATTTGGGTTGTGGTGGAAGAAAATAAGGTGGGTAACAGTTATGAAGGCAAGGTGTATTAGTTGTTTGTGCAGCACCAGTGAAATAAAGAAGAAATCAAACTTGACTCGCGTCATCTGCTCAAGGGACTTACCTTCGTTCTGCGCAAGTAAGGTTTCTGTGGTGAGACAACAATGTGCTCAACTTCCTCTTTCAAAACTAATTTTTTTTTCAGTTATCAGCAGGATATTTGTGTGCTGCCCAGAGTTGTATTTTTTTTATTCCTGTCTCCTTGCAAAGGTACAAGATTCCTTATCCCAGCTCAGCATCAAGGTAAGTTCTAGCCCAGCACCTATAAGTTTGAGGTTCCGTTTGGGAGGATTGATGGAGACAGGAAGATCAGGACAGGAAAGGACCTGGAGCTAGTGCTTTGAAAGAAATGCTCTCTGGTTGTCTCAGGATTCTTACAGAGGGAACAAATGTGATTGCCTTTGAGTCTAGGCAGAGTTCAAAATGAAGTTTAATGTTATAAGCCTCCACTGTCACAAGAACAGTGTGTAGTGTGTGATATAAGTCACTGATTGCTAAATGGACTTTCTGTAGGGTGGATGCCACAAAGAGTAAGTACAAAGTTGCATTTAGTCTCATTTGGGACAGTTTGACATACATAGGCAATAAAAGAGGAATTGAACTTCTGCTGTATATAATTTATCCGGTTACGTAGGACAAGTTTTAGATTTAAGCTCTTAATGGTAAGCTTAGCTTGCAGAGATACTGAGACAAATAGTATTTTCCTTTAGGATCAAAGAAGAGTGTCAGATGATGTATTTCGGAGCCAAAATAGCTGTACAGATAAAAATCTCATGATTTTCGCTGTTGAATTATCTGAGTCAGTGGGGTGAAACCGTTTAAGACTTTTCAGGTAGTTAGTGGAAGAATTACAGCTAGACACCAAGTCTTAAAACTCATGTTCATTTTCCTGTACAGAAGCCTGTGTCTCTCAGAAATATTGTAAATATGCCTCTGACCCTTTAGATGTTCATATTAGGAAAATAATGTATTAGACAATTCCAGAGTTTGTTCAGAGATAATCCCTGATTCTTTAACAGGCAATTTTTGTCTTAACCTCAGTCTTTCTAGATAGAAGTCCAAAAAATGGGACACATCTTTTCAGTGATTGGTCTTAAGAGTGGAGCTAGCAGTAGTGAGCCAAAAGCAAGCTTATCTGGGGAGTTCTCCACTGTAGACTGTGTTTAGCTGATTCCAGAATTAGTCTAGATACAATGGTGATAGGTTTGCTTTGCTTTTTTGGAGAAGACAGTCTCAATTCTTTGAATTCTTCAAATGAGTGTATCCTTATTTTGCTCGTTTAAATGAGATGAGGTGAGTCACTGTTATTTGTATTACCTGAGGGATTTATCTATGCAAAACTAAAACACAGGGTACGGTATGGAGGTAGATGATATGCAAATATACTTAGGTTGCTAATTGTATAAACTGTACTGATAATCAGGTCATACATTTAAGACAGTTGCTATTTGTGATGTCTCCTGTTGAATACAGTCCCTTTTTTGGTCAAACAGAGTTCTTTTTAGGGTCTAACATAGAAAGTTGTTTAGTTCAAACTGTATGGACTGCTATATCCTAGTAGTGGAGGAGCAAAAAATGCCAAGTGAATGAGCACTTTTTTTTTTTTTTTTTTAGAAGTTTGGGGTGGTGCTTGGTGGCTATCTGTGTTTGAGATAAGTAAGTTAGCTTCCTATGAAGTCTGTGTCACGGTTCTAACAAAGAACACAGAGATGTTTGCTGTGAGATCACATAATAGACAATTTTCTATGATCATGGAAAATGGTTGGGTGGGGCGTTCTACCTTTTATTTAATTAAATTTTCCAAAAAGTTTATTTAAGGTTCAGATCAGAATTTTAAAGTGATTGTTTCTTTCAACAAACAAACAAACAAACAAAACAATGTAAGGTTGCTGTTGATTGTGAAAACCAAATCCTGGACTCAGAACAATCTACCCCATTGCACTGGTACTTTGCAACTATCGTGTATCCAGTCACCAAAAATCATGTGGAGATCTATAATTTCAGCAGTTTAATTAGGACAAAAAATTTGTTTTTTTCTGACATGTATCTACTTCTTTCTCTTTTTAAATGTCTCTTCCTTCATGATGACAAACCCACAGACTTATTATTATTATTATGCCCCTATTATTAAGGAAAATAAAAGTAATATTGATAAACAGGTTTGTTAAGCTGAGCTGGTTTCTTAATAACAAGAGATTAAAAAGAGGAGAGCTGAGAGGGTGAGGACTCACAGCCATGGTACTTAGGGGATGAAAAAAACTTAATTCTAGAACTGAATTTCCATACTTTGAGTATGCACCTTAATAGCTTTAGGGAAATGGGACTTATTATTTGAGTCTTAGTATCCTCAACTTTCAATTAGATGGTATTATTTGATATGATTATTTGTGATTATCATTCAAAAATGATTTTTGACAATTACATACATGTCTATAATGCTTTAAGTTTATGTGCTCATAAGGGGTAATGGCTGCATTACAATTGCCAGATGCTGATGGCATCTAGTGGCAGTGCTAGTAGTGTTAAAGTTTGTGTACATACAGACAAGGTAAGTTAGTACTTAGAACAGAGTTAAAGACCATTGAATTCAATTGTCTTATTTTAATAATAAGGCAATGAAAGGAAGGGTCTTATTACAGCAACATAGAGAATTTGTATTTGACTTTTAGAATCAAAGTCTCTTTGATTTAAATGCAGTATTTTTTTCAAAATTATGGTCTACTGTTTTCAGTGTTCCCTATCCTACAAGTCTGGCTCGACTCAACACTCCTGCTATCAAAACTAAGATTAAAATGCCCCCGATTTTCTCTCTGCAGTCTACGATGATTTGAGTCCAAAAGAAAAACTTCATAAAAACCCTTGATTTTGATATGACAGTACCCAGATGGGCAGTACCTTGATGACCCCTTATAGGTAGTCATTTGCCATATATGCATAGTGCATATAGATTAAAGTGCTAGAACTAGAGAAAGAAGTGCATTGTTTTTATCTTTAATGAGAGTATATTCCATATAACAGGCATCTTAAAATATTTTTTTTACATGCAAAAATTTGTTTGGAAATGGAGAGTTTCAGCCTTCTCTAGTTTTATGAAGAATCTTATTACAAATGAAGTTGCAATACCTCTTGGACTTGGAGAAAAAAATTTAATACTGCTGAAAGTCAATTTCCTGATCTGTTGAGGGTATAATAATAAAAATCCGAATTCTTACACAAATTATTTATATACATAAGGATAGCATTGAGTAACTGATAGGAAACATAGGGAGTTGTATTTAGTAGTTTACTATGATTTAGGGACAAAACTGGTATTATAATTATATAGGTATGCTGGAGTTGTCCCTTTGTGAAAAATGAACATTAATATAGTTTGTTAGGAAGACAAGCTGCTTTTTTGGTGTCTATTAAATTCTAACCTCAGCATTAGTGAATCAAACTCAAAATCCTTATATAGACATTTGTTTTGAAACAAAATGTAATTGTTTCTACAAAAATATAGAGAAAGTGATGAAAGTCTACTTAAGCATTTGAGATTCTTGTTAGAAATAGTAATCTGGAATTATAAGATTTTAATTTCTTAGGTTTCCTGATTTTTTGGCACTTCACCTCATTTATTTCAGAAAAAGAGGTTGGAAGATTATGGCTGTTGACTGAGAAAGTAGTTCATGGGATAGACACAGGAAGTAAACTTTCTTTATGTGTTGCTAAGATACACCTACATTAAACACTCTTGCCTGTATAAGTTTCTAATGCTTGTCTAAACCTTTGCTGAAAAAAACCTAAATTATATATACAAGCCTAAGATACAGAATCTTCCTATACAGAAAGTGCATTTTCTCTGTGAAATCTGGAAACACAGTAAGAGTTTGCAGAAGAAGAAAGTCAAAGTATAGTTGCCCTGTGCTAGAAAATTACTGAGGGTTGAAGTAGGCCCTTGAGAAAGGAGGAAACTCTTGAACCCTGAGATGATAACTAAAGAAAGGATTTTATCATGGGGAATATAAGTTCATTTGACACATCTTGGACAAGTTAGCATGGTATATTTTAGAGTGGAGTTTAGTGTTTATGTTGGAGACAAAAGTCCATGGAAGAGACAGAAATTGATGAATCTTGACAGAAAGTCTAAATTTCAAAGGGACCAGTGTAAGAAAGACGTAAAATTTCATAACATTTAGGATCTAGCAGGAGGATTATCTGATTTTACTTGAAATTTCATGTCTTACCAAGTTTAGAGCTCATTAACACCTCAACTGCTGTAGTAGTCAGGAGGAAGAGTTCTGTTGACTTGGTCTTTTGTGGTTTGGGTACTGAATATAGCATATTCGACACATTTCTGGCAAGCCTGTTGATCAGCTTACCTCCACCAAAATGGCTTAGATTTCTTGTTGTCCCATCTTTTGAAACTAATTTCCATAGTTTTGCCACAGGGACACGCTGAACTTGAAGTTATAGTTATATCAGGATCCTTATCAGCATCTTTCAAGGATTCTATCTTCCCCTCAAATGACTTAAAATTATCTGTTTATTCATCTTACCCTTAAACTACCTTCTCTTATTCCCCATCATATAATCTAATCTTCTTTTTCTAAATATTTTATTTTTATTTTTTTATTAATCACAGGTTATTTACTTTGTATCCCAGCTGTAGCTCCCTCCCTCATTCCCTCCCAATCCCACTTTCCTTCTCTCATCTCCTCCCTCCCCCTCTCTAAGTCCACTGCTAGGGGAGGTCCTCCTCCCCTTCCATCTGACCCTAGTTTATCAGGTCTCATCAGGACTGGCTGCAATGTCCTCCTCTAGGACACTTGATTTTTGAGAGCATCAAAAACCACACAATAGAAATATATATATATATATATATATATATATATATATATATATATATATTCTTCATCATATGTTGCTAGTCTCACAGGATGTTTACTTGTACAAAAATGCAAATAGATCCATATTTATCAGCCTACACAAAACCAAAGTCCAAGTGGAACATAGATCTTAACAAAACCAGGCACACTAAATATATTAGAAGAAAAAAATGGAAAGGAGCCTTAAACTCATTTGCACAATACAATCTAATCTTATTTACTAGCTTTGGTAGAATGACTGATTTTATACCTTGGGAATTTTGAATGTTATTCATTCTCACTGAATTATCTCTCAAGTTCTTTTTTCTCTTACATTCTGCTCAAAACTGCATGTTGAAATCACCTTATCCTTCAAGTTTCAATTTCTGACCTTTTCTATGCAACCTTTCTTTCTGTTTCTACAGAAATATCCTTGGAACATCTCTCATGACTGTTCTTAAATTCTATTATTGTGAATTACTCTTATGTTCTCTCCCACATGACTACAAACATCTTTTTAAAAGATTCTTTTATTATTTTAAGTTTTATGTGCTAGTGTGCCTGTGTACCACATGCTCTCTTTGTGTATGTGTAGGTAAGAAAAAGGCATTAGAACCCTGGACCTAAAGTAATGTATGATTGTTAGCCTCTGTGTGGCTACTGAGAATCAAACTCAGGATGTGTGCAAGAACAAGTGATCTTAACTGTTCAGCTGTATCTTCAGTCTAATGACACAAACTTCTTTTTTTGAGATTTTAAAAATTTAATCTGTTTACAGCCTCATCCCAGCCCCCTTCCTCCCCTCCTTCCAGTCCTACCTTTAAGCCCTAAGCCTCCATTTCCCCCTCTCCTTCTTAGAGAAGGGCAGGACCCCAATGGGCACCAACCCACCCTGGCTCCTCAAGTAGCAACAAGATTAAGTGTCGATGCAAACTTCTTGAGAGTATTAACCAAGTACATTCTTCTCCAGAATTTATCATTCAACTTCCCTGTCCTCAGTAATTAGTATAGATGACATACACATAAAGAAATATCTGTTTGCTAGATTAAATTGCAAATCAAGTCTCAGATTGATATCATTAATAGTAATCAGTTCATACTGGCATGATTGTGGAAGTCTTTATTGGAAAGATGGGACTAGACTTAAGTTTTGAAAAACTGCTACAATATAAAAAGTAATCAACAATTCAGGTGAGCTAAGTTTGACTTTATTTTTTCCCCAGATACAACCTCAGTTTTCCTCCCCAACCTTGTTCTTGGAGAGGCCAATATGAAAGTAAAAACATCTCAGCACAAGGGCCACCCTCACTCAGTTTAGATACTGTGTATCCTAGAATTTCTTAGAAGCTGGGGAACATGGCGCAAAGATCAGTAAGAGGCCTATATACCTTATTTCTGATTCTAGTTCTGGCATAAAAAATCCCTGTGGCCTTGAACAAGGCACTAAATTTTTCTTAAATACATCATCTCATTACTTAAAACTATGGTATCTGTTTTACTTACCTCACTAGAATAAAGCTTTCTTATCACCCATGCCCTTCACCTTAATTGATGCCATACGCTGATTTTATTGATATTTTAGACCCTTTTCAGTGATTTCTCTAAAAGATTCCTCTAGCACATTTCATAGGGATATTTGTGAAGAGTCCATATTTTCCACAAAAAACATTACAGGACTCATAAGACTGGATTCTAGCATAGATTTCTCAGAAGTCCATGGGGGTTAAAGGTAAATATGCAGGGCCATTTCCCTTCTATACTTACTAAGTGTCAAGAACTTTGGAATCTGCAGATTCAGTCTTTCATTGCCAGTCCAAGTCCCAAGTGCATATGAGAAGCCATTTGCTAATAAAATGGATCAAGTGTACATATCTGTAATAGTTTTATAATTTGCAATGAAAAATAATGAAATAAAAGTATAAAACACCATGATAAACTTATTATAAAGACTGGCTTTTTCCTTAAGTCCAGCTGATGATGGATAGTCTGAGATCTTGGGATATGCTGACTTTTGCTAAAAAAAATGTATGTGGCCACTTGTGATTTCTAAATTGTTTTCTTTTTCTTTTAAACCTCTACAGACTTTCCTGAGCAGGAAAGGGTACATGCTAGGCAGACTAATAATCCAAATCAGAAGACAGAATTTGTAGGGAAGCAGCAGGAAACAAAAGTGTTCTAGTTGATACCTCAAGGTTTTTATTTTTGCAAATCTTTAAGATGGGAGATTTGTAAAATTTACATATAAAATTCTTTGAGTGCTTAGTAGCTACTTGGTGATGGACAAAACATCTTTTTATGACACCAATACAATTAATAACAGAGTGAACAAGGTGGTGAGTAAATGGTTAAGTGAATCTGTACATTTCTAATGTTGATGCTACAAAGATTAAGAAAGTGTAATTAATAAAGAATTATAAAAAAGAATAAAGAACAAGTAATGATAAATAGGATTACTTTGAAAGATCAAATGGTGAAGGCTTCTCTAACCCTTGAAACCAAGACTCAGAGTGGCTAGATGTATAAATGGAGGGGGTCATTCTAGATAAAAGGAGCAACAGATGCCGAAAAGGGAAGTACACACTCAGGAATGAATCACAAATTTCACATCTCTTTGTGAGACAGGAACTAGAATTATGTCTAGATTAAAGGTAAGCAATGGTGACAACGTAAGAAAAACGAACCAGAAATAGAGAGAGCAATTGAAAATGAGAGACAGGGGGTTAGAGAGGCACAGACAAAGCTAGAAAAATGGACATGATAGAGAACAGTAACAAATATGGAGACAAAGAGGGAACATGCTAGACATTTGTGGCTTAGTAGATTTTTAGATTACTTTTTTTTTCTCTTAAATTTCAGAGTGACACAGATTCTTCAGAGCAAGCTAGGTGTTCCTGTTCCAAGGTGTTACATTTCTGTTGAACCAAATGTAAATTCCTCATCTCTCCCCAGCATGGAGCTTTTTCACTTAATTTTTACTGAGAAGATTGAGGGAAACCTCTTTCCAGTTACTCTTCTGTTTGGAGAAGAAAAGAGGTTTCGTAACCATATCATGAGAATCTTTAATTTTGTGACTAATAGCGAATATCTGAGTTGTATATGTAACAGATTCAGAGGCACGCAACCCATAATAATAAAAGAAGATGCAAACTGGACTTGAGCTTTCTGTTTTGGCTGAAAGAGCTGTTATTTAACTCAAGGGTGTTATGAGAACATGCTCTGTTAGTAAGTGAAACTGTCTGCACCAATGAAGCAAAAACGAAATAGCCCTGTTTGTTAAGTGCAAAAGTGGAAGTGTGATTTGACTGGGCGTGAGCTGTTCTTAGTTCTTGAAATTTGTAGGGTGCTGGTAACTTCCTTTGCTCTCTTGTAGCCTCTGCATGGGTAAGACGTGACAACAGAAGCAATGGTAATGTGGAGGTCCAAGTGATTGTTGGCCAAGATTTACTTTTACTCAGTTCACGGTGGCAGAGAGCGTCCACCATGGTGGATGGAAAACAGACAGAAATGACCACCAGTGACACACATCATTAAGTTAGGCCTCACCTCCTAAAATTTCCAGAGCACCAAGAGCTGAGGACATAGAATTTAACACATGAACCAGAGGCTATTCTTACTGAATCTGTGAAAATACTGTGTAAGCTAGCTACATTTTAAAGTCACACGTAGCTGCAGTGAGGCAACCGCCAAATTGAAAATACCTTAAGACTTGGAACAACCCTGCGAAATGGTATGCTTAGCTTTGTTATTTCAATGGGGGTTTGAATGTCACCCTCTTAGTCACCAAGACTGGAAGTGTTTGGGAAGGATGAGGAGTACTTTGCTGAAGTATGTGTGACCTTGTTGGAAATGGTGTGTTACTGGGGATGCACTTTGAGATTTCAAAAACCCATGCTAGGGCCCAGTTGTCTCTCTCTCTTTCTCCTATCTCTCCTTGATACTTGTCAATCAGGATAAAGGCTCTCAGCTATTGCTCCAGCTTCATGTCTGTCTGTTTTCTACCATGAGGAGCATGTACCAACCCTCCTAAACTGTAAGCAAGCCTCCAATTAAATGAGTTCTTTTATGAGAGTTGCCTTAGTAATGGTGTCTCCTCACAACAATAGCACATGGACTAAGACAATCTCTATAGTCACTAAATTTCTCTGAAGGTCTCTTTTCCCATCTGTGTTATGATGGAAATAATAACAATGTTATAATATATAATAATAATTATTAATTTAATAATAAATAATATTTTATACACGTGCATTAGATAAAACACGTGGAGACTTCTTTTGTTGATTCTGGTGTACACCTTCATGGTTAAAATATAATTTCCTTCTTTTCACCTTTGAGCACCTCTCTACGCTAAGTCATCTATACACATACAGAATGAATACATTACTCTTTATGATAAATCACTGATGAGAGGCCAAGTAGATTTGTATGTGAAAGAGAAGAGCAGGGAAAGTGAAAGTGCTTGGATTCTTTTCTGTCTGTGAATCATCACTTGGGGTTTTGTTAGTTTATCCCATCTCTGTGTATTGCAATGGCACTGAAAATTCTATCAGATGCCATTCCTCCACAAACAAAGAGAACTTAAAACTACAACACAACTACAACATTGTAGTAATTATTCACACACCAGAATAAAAAGTAAAAAATAATAAGCCACTTCATATCAGGAACTAATCTAGGGCATGCTTGCTTGCTTACCTCTTTCCTTCTTTCCCTCCTTTCTTTCGTCCTTATTTTTGTACCCTTGAATCTTTGACTAAGATAATTATCCTTGCAATCTTATAAAAGGGATACCTGTGTAAATTGTTGTGGGGAGGAAAATGAAGATTGAGAAGAATATCTGTAGAGATTAAGACACTTCACATTTGAATTCTCAGATTTTTCATTTATCACTTTTTTTCTTCCTTGCTTCCCACTCCTGTATTATATATATGCTGAAAAAGTGATTTTCAAAGGGTCATCCTAATCTGAGATTTTGTAAGGTAGTTATGTTAAGATGATGAGTCTGTTGCTGCCTCTCATTGTTTTCTGCAGTTAACCTGTACAACTCTGCAGAACTTTAGAAGCCCTACAGATTAGTCTACTTTTTTCTGTACTCCGACATAACACATAACTGAAACCACAGTGATTCATCATATGATATTAAGTGTCCAAAAGTTTTATTCTTATGTTGATTAATTTAATGAATATAAAATCAAATTTTAAGTTGTTTTCAAAAAATAATTTGGATGGCCTGTTTTACTGGTACTAGGGAAATGTTCATTGTGACTGTTGGATAATGTGTCCTCTACCGATGTTGCACTAGTATGGGATACTTTCAGAATTTTAAATTATTTTTGAAATTATAATACAGTTATATCATTTTTCCTTTTATCTTTCCTTCCTCCAACCCCTCCTGTGTATCTATTTTACTTTTCTAAAATTCATGGTCTTTTATTTTATTGTTGTTGTAGTCTCTGTGTGTGTGCTCCTAAAATATATAAACATAATGGGTTCTTCTCATTCCATGTAATGGAGTCTTTCTTTCTCTCTCTCTCTCTCTCACACACATATATCCTCATGACTTTTTTCCCCTTCCACAGTAGCATGTCTATTGGTGGTTTCCCTGTTCGGCTCATATTTAGGCAGTAATGCTGACTGAGACTTCATGGGTATCTATTCTCCAATGTTTCTAAGAGATACAATCTCATAGCTAATTTCTTGTTCCTATGGCTCTTACAATCTTTCCACTCTCTTTCTCAATGATCTTTGAGTCTTAGATTCAGTTGTACTGTAGAAGTATCCCTTAGGATTGGGGTAGAAAACTCTGTGTTTTTTATTGCTTCTGGCTTTCTTTAATGGCCTCTGTTTATTGCAAAAATAAATTTCCTTGACAAGGGGTGAGGGATTCACTTATATTTAGGTAGGACAAATGTTTAGCATATAGTTAGGGATGATGCTGGTTTAGTAAAATGTCAACTGTAGGTTTTCCTCCAAGATTCATGAGTTCGCTAGCCTGGATAGTTGGCTGGTTTTCAGTACAAGGCATGATTTCTTGAGTGGGCATGGCTTAACCTCAGGTTAGAAAGCTGTTAGTTACTACCAAGGTGTGCATTCCAGCATTGATGTCACCCTTGGGATTCTGTCTCATGCTCGTTGTTTCTGTGATTCATAGGCATCATAGCTATCAGTTGCTTTATTCTTCTGGAAGCTATGCATGCTGCCTTCTGGTACTGTTGAAAGCTGGTCCTGACAGAAGAATCTTGAAGGGAAGATACAGAATATGTTCTCTGGGTCCTGTGTCCAAAATGTATGGTGTCTTCAACAATAAGAACTTAGATTCCATCTCTGTTAAGCAAGGGCAATAGCAACAGCCTATAATGTTTTGGAAGTCTCTTGAACATTCTTAAGCAACAACTGAAAATAGTATTCTCATGCATGGCATTGGGGATTTGCTAGATAGTTTATATCTCTTGGTGGAGTGGTGTCAGCCTGGATAGGAAGATTTCATTTAAAGTATATTTGTAGATGTATACAGACTGATATGTATACATGCTGGAGAAGCAAGTTAAAGAATATATTTAAATGCCACAATGTCTTTGTTATGGTAAGAATACAATACATCATGTCAAGGCACATTTCCATCATATCTTAACTGATATAATGTGCAATGTTGGGTCAATAGTGCATCTTCTTTGATCCTCCACTTACTGAACTGTGTGTTATCTCTAATTGTAATATTTATCTCAATGTAAAATTATTCACTAAAGTAGTAGTTAACCATTGTGCTTTTTATTTCTATTGGGGCAGGAGTCATAATTCCACAGTTTACCTTGATGAACACACTGAGATATTCAAGATGGGCAGCAACAGTACCAGCACTGCTGAGAGTAATTGCAATGTCACTCATTTGACATTTCAGTACTCTCTGTATGCAACCACGTATATCTTCATATTTATTCCTGGTCTCCTGGCTAACAGTGCAGCCCTGTGGGTTCTGTGCCGCTTCATCAGCAAGAAGAATAAGGCCATCATTTTCATGATCAACCTCTCAGTGGCGGACCTTGCTCACATCCTATCCTTACCTCTGCGGATTTACTATTATATCAATCATCACTGGCCATTCCAGAGAGCCCTTTGCCTGCTGTGCTTCTATCTGAAATATCTCAACATGTATGCCAGCATTTTTTTCTTGGCATGCATTAGCCTTCAGAGATGCCTCTTTCTCCTCAAGCCATTTAGAGCCAGAAACTGGAAGCGTAGATACGATGTGGGCATCAGCGCTGCCATCTGGATCATCGTGGGGACTGCCTGTTTGCCATTTCCCATCTTGAGAAGTGCTGGCTTAGCCAGTAACAGTGAATTCTGCTTTGCTGATCTTGGATACAAACAGATGAATGCAGTGGTTCTGGTCACCATGGTTACAATTGCTGAGCTTGCTGGATTTGTGATTCCAGTGATCACCATTGCATATTGTACCTGGAAAACAACTGTATCTTTGAAAGAGCCACCGATTGCTTTTCAACGGATTAGTGAGAGGAAAAAAGCTCTGCGGATGGTTTTTATGTGTGCTGCAGTCTTTGTTATCTGCTTCACTCCTTATCACATTAACTTCATTTTTTACACCATGGTAAAGGAAAGCATCATTGCCAGTTGTCCAATTGTCAAAAGCACACTGTATTTCCATCCTTTTAGCCTGTGCCTCGCAAGTCTCTGTTGCCTTTTGGACCCAATTCTTTATTATTTCATGGCTTCAGAGTTTCGTGACCAACTATCTCGCCATGGTAGCTCTGTTACCCGTTCTCGTCTCATGAGCAGGGAGAGTGGCTCATCAATGGTTAACTAAGATGTCATAATTCTTCAGTTATGATTCACTTTATCTATGTTCTTTCGCTTGTTCCAAAGGTGGAATTGCCAGGCAAACAATTTCTTTTATTGAGCCTTGGAAATAAAAGAAATAAGTTTTATTGTATGATGGTGTGGTGTCATGGTTATGCCTCCACATTAGATGGAGGAACAATGTAAAAACATGTGGAAGAAGAAAGGAAAATAGGATACATCTGCTTTCAATTCCAAATTCATGGCATTTTATTAGTCGTAAGTCCCAGATTAAATTTTAAAAGATGTTTCCAACTAAATATAAATTGAATGCATGCATTTAAAGTTGTCTTCTGTAAATATAATCATACTGAGGTGCAAGCCATGTATTAATCTTTACAGAAAAGTAAATGTCTTCCATGGAAAATTTTTATTTCTGAATGGAGTGAATATTTCAAGTATTTTAAAAACATAACACAAAGGCAACGTGACAGAAAAAGTTAAAACAATGTGTGAATGACTTTTACCACTGAATTCTTGCTACTGAATGGAGGGCATGAAAATCCACTCTTTGAACATTTATAAATGTCTCTCATTTTCTGGATTGGCACTTTGCTATGTATTTTTTATAAAGAACATCTCATCTTAGTTTTATAATATGTGATGATAAATATGGAAATTACAAATACAAATGAATAACTGTAACAGCAAAAAGGTTAAGCAACATGCCTCAGTATTAACAGTTAAGTATACACATGACACATGCTTATATAATTTTTCCTGCTTATGTTTTTTATGTATTAGGTCAATACTGAGTTTGAGTTGAATGCTGCAGGCACAAACTGAAGATAAGCATAGGAAATAAAAATTATTTTAACACAATTTTCTTGGGGTCATCAAAAAATCCATAGGTTGGGTATTAGTATGATTCTGGCTACAGAGTCTTTTATAGTAAATATATTGTCCTAATACTGTAATAATCTGTATAGTCTTAATGAGAAGAAGCCAAATAGTTCATTATTTCCAAGTCAATTTTATGACTTAATGTAAGCCATGCAAATCCTATTAATAGAAAGCTATAAAACTAAGCCATGTTTTAGAAAATGTAGTTTTTCTTCCAAAAACTTTACTGTTTTTTTTTTAATTCTTAAACATTACTACACGTCACTAAGCAAAATCTCAAGAAGTTTTCAGTTACAACTCACAAAATTACATTAGAAACAGAAGTATTATCACATTTTGAATAAATATGGGAGAAATATGTGAGCTTATTTTATTTTTCTGAAAGTTGTGGGTATTATTTTAAGTGTCTTGTAGTGCAGATAAATATGAGAGACATTTAAGCTTCTTAGGCTGACAATTCATTGGTATTTAGGTCTGAAATTTACATAGCATGGACATTTGGTGTACAGGCAAGAAAAGGAAGTGGTAGTCCTTAGAACATATATTTGTATCGACTAAGGAAGAGGAAGTGGCCACCAAAGGAAGAATTAAAAAGAACATTTCTGGGTTTCTTGGGCATGAGATAATTCTGTAACTATAAAGTAATAAAGTGTTTTTCTTTTTAATCTGGAAATGTGTGTTTTATTAACCTGAATCTGTAGGCACTCCTTCTAGAGGGTTTGCAATGTATTTGGGATTAATGTTAGCATTATCCCAATCATTGTACAGATTGTCTCACTCTAAAGAGATGGCTTTTCAAGAAATACGCTTGGAAGAAGCTAAACAACAAGGAAGAACTTAGGGAAAATGCTCAATCCTCATTCAGAAGGACATTGATAGACATCAGAAGCAGAAGAAAACAGAGAACAGGACAGGAACCTACCACAGATGGCCTCTGAAAGACTCTACTAATTGAGGTATCAAAGCAGAGGCTGAGACTCATAGCCAAATTTTGTGCAGAGTGCAAGTCATCTTATGAAAGAAGGAGGGGATAGAAAGACCTGGAGATGACAAGAGCTCCAAAAGGAGATCAACAGAGCCAAAATAAAATAAAATAAAATAAAAATAAAAATAAAAATAAAAATAAAAACTGGGTACTGTGGGCCCTGCAGAGACTGATACCCCAATCAAGGACAATGCATGGAAAGGACCTAAAACCCCTGCTCAGATGTAACCCCTGCTTAGTCTCCAAGTGGAGTCCCTACTAAGGGGAGCAGGGGCTTTCTCTGGCATGAACTCAGTGACAGGTTCTCTGATCAACTCCCCCTGGGGGTACAGCACTGCCAGGCTACAGAAGAAGATAATACAGCAAGTCCTGGTGAGACCTGATAGGTTAGGGTCATACAGGAGGGGAGGAGAACCTCCCTTATCAGTGGACTAGGGGAGGGGTACAGGGGTAGAAGAGGGAGGGACGGTGGGATTGGGAGGAGGCAAGCAAGGGGGCCACAGCCGGAATACAAATTAAATAAATTGTAAGAAATGATAATAAAAAATTAAAAAAAAGAAATATGCTAGGAACTACATGTCCTACTATATCTTTGGAGAGAAAAGAAAAATTGGCTCTCAAAGTTTGTACTTTATATGTCTGTCTCCTTGCAAGTATTTGGTAAGAAAATAGTGGGGTTTTTGTAGTTTGTTGAAGATAGTGTAAATTAAACCAAATACTTTCCAATTTGGCCTTCATTTAAAAGGAATCTGGGCTGTTACATTTGTGAATCTCTAATGTGGTCATAGTAAAAAGATAATGTCTAAGCAAACAGCGATTGCTTTTAGATTTCTAAGGCTGAGAAACCATACTTAATTCCAAGGAGGATATTGATGGTGATTGAAATGACGAGATTAACTTTACACAAGGAACCTGAGATCCAAAAGAAGATAATTACAGTTAGTAATTCTTCTATTATAACTTTCCATGTTCAAATAAAAAGTAACTAGCAAGAATATTTTAAGGCATTACACTGGATAGTAACTATGACAGTTATGATTATGTTTGTCACAGAGATATGAGGTCAGAAGAAGTGGACAGCAAACCATACAGCTTTGAACTGGCTCTTCAAAAGACAATTCTAGTTGGAACTGCACTAAAATCCCCCAAATCTCTGTAAGATAATTGTTAAACTCTAGTTAGGAATCATATTGAATCCTATAACATTGAGTATTTCCAATAGTTTTGAAAAAGCTGCAAAGAATATAATTTAAAATTTATATGCATTTAAATGCAACTTCTGCATCATTAAGTATGCTGTTTATTTTTTTTAGAAAAAAAGTGATTTTATTTGTATAAATAATAAAATACTATTCTATATCATAGAATAGTAAATTCCGGAAAATCATATAGGTATATTTATCAACTCACTATGTGAGAACAACAACATTTTTTTTTTGACAATTTTTCCTACACCAATGTCAGAAAGAGAAGCTAGCATGGAGTGCTATAGTATTTTTCTTTTCTTTCTTTCTTTCTTCCTTCCTTCCTTCCTTCCTTCCTTCCTTCCTTTCTTTCTTTCTTTCTTTCTTTCTTTCTTTCTTTCTTTCTTTCTTTCTTCATTCATTCATTCATTTTTGGTTAGGAATTTAAAAAGGAAAAATTTATAAGAGCAAGTTATACTTAAGCTATAGCATATGCTACTACTCACAAGGAAACCCACTTCTTTGTATGCTAAATGAAAAAAAAAAACAAACATTAATGATAGATCAAAAGAGGTGTATATAGTTAATAAGTGATGTGCTAAGATTTTTAATTCTGGAATTTGGAGTTTAGAGTTTATGTCCTTAATCATTATACACTAGACAATATCTTATTATAACTGAATTAATTTTATAGGAAATGCTAATTTGTTTTTGAGGCAGAATTTCATACTGTGTAACTCTGGCTGGTCTGGAACTTGCAGATTTTCACTATATAGGCTATACTGGTCTTGAACTCTCAGAGATCCAAATGCCTCTGCCTCATGACTGCAGTATTACAGGCATGTACCACTATGCCTGCGAATATTCATTTGTATTTTAAAAGTATTTTTATCTTATTTTATTAAAAAGCCATACAATTAGAATGCTGTAATACCTGTTTTGCAGTTTCATTCACATTTTCCAAAATCATAAAATTTCTTTTTTTTCCTCCTTTTTTTTTTTTTTCTGGAAATAAGAAGTGTGGGTTACTACATGCAGCTCATAAAATTTCTTTTAAAACACAGACACGCCCAGAATGGGGAATGAGAGATGACTTGGGGGGGAGGGTGGGGGATAGAGCTAAGAGCCTGTACTGCTCTTAAAGAGGATATGTTTGGCTCCCAGTACCAGTTTCTGTCAGCTTACTACGACTTGTAATTTTAGCTCCTGGGGATCTGACACACTTGAAGTCTCTTCAGTCTTCAGGCATCTGCACGCACACACACACACACACACACACACACACACACACACACACACACACAAAACTTATAATATAAAATAAAATATAAAATAATAATTTTCCATTTTAAACTTAAAATATTTTCAGTTAAAAATTTAAATGTCATTGTATGATATTAAAAGAATACCTATCTTTATCTTTTATGTGACAACAAGTTCTAGACATTTGATGATATTTGTGGCCTCAGTTTTAGGATGCTCAGTTTTAGGATACATGAAATCTGTTTTTCCTCTACATTTTTTTTTATTTTTATTAATTAGAATTTATTCACTTTGTGCCCCACCCCCGTGCCTCCCTTCCTCCTCCCCTCTCAATCGCACCCTCTCTCTCTCTTCCCTACCTGTGCCCCTCCCCCAGACTACTGATAGGGGAGGTCCTCTTCCCCTTCCATCTGACTCTAGTCTATCAGGTCTCATCAGGAGTGGCTGCATTGTCTTCCTTTCCTCTACATTTGAATACAGAATTTATTTGAAAATATGTTTTCCTACACTGGTTGCATAGGGCTATATTCTGGTTTTCAGTTTATTTTTTCTCTTATGGAATATAGTTTTTTTTCTTACATTTTTATATTCTGATTACAGGCTCCCCTCCCTCTACTCCTTCCAGTTCCTCCCCAGGTCTTCTATCTGAATTCACTCCCTTTCTCTCTTTCGTTAGAAAACAAAAGGGCTTCTAAGCAATGATAATAAAATAAAATGAGACGAAACAAAACTAACACATTGGAATAGGACAAAACAAACAAATGGAAGAAGAAAAGCCTAAGAAAAGGCACAAGAAAACAAATACAGATACAAAAACCCAGTTATGAGCAAATTCTGGAATCCCATAAACTGGAAGCCATAATACATACATAAGGATCTCCAGGGTAAAAGAGTAAAATTTATAAATTAAAGACAAAGAAAATTTAAAAATATATATATTTTTTAAAGATTTATTATTATTATTAATTACACTTTATTCATTTTGTACCCCACATCTATACAATGGAGTATTACTCAGCAATGAAAAATAAGGAAATCATGAAATTTGCAGGTAAATGGTGGAACCTGGAAAGGATCATCCTGAGTGAGTTGTCCCAGAAGCAAAAAGACACACACGGTATATACTCACTCATATATACATACAACATAGGAAAAAATATATTTTTTTAAAAGAAGAAAAAATCTTTGACATCATATTACAAGACATGGAACTTCCAAAGACACCACTGAGTTAATTTCCTGTTGCCCATTTACTGTTGGGCATGCAACCTACCCTTATGAGCAGATTGTTGCAATTGTGAAGAGTTTTGTTTCCCTAATTTCTTTCTCAGCCCATTTGTCTTTTGTATACAGGAGGGCTACTGATTTTTTAAGTTAATTTTGTATCCGGCCACTTTGCTGAAGGTGTTTATCAGCTGTAGGAGTTCCCTGGTAGAATTTTTGGGGTCACTCATGTATACTACCATATCATTTGCTAATAGTAACACTTTGGCTTCTTTTCCGATTTGAATTCTCTTGATCTCCTTTAGTTGTCTTATTGCTCTAAGACTTTAGGTACTGTGTTGAAGAGATACAGAGAAAACAGGCAGCTTTGTCTTGTCCCTGATTATAGTGGGGACAGGAGCTTCACAAGGAGACCAACAAAGCTAAAAATATCTGAGCCCGTGGTGTCTGGCAGAGACTGATGCACCAATCCAGGACCATGCATGGAGATGACCTAGACCCCCTGTTTAGATGTAGCCTATGGCAGCTCAGTCTTCATGTGGGTACCCAAGTAAAGGGAACAGGGTCTGCCTCTATCATGAACTGCCTGTTTGATCAATTTCTACTGGTGGTATGGCCTTGCAAGGCCACAGAGGAAGAGGATCCAGGCAGTCCTGATGAGACTTGGTAAGTTAGGGGCAGATGGCAGGGGAGGAAAATTCACGCTTTCAGTGAGTGGACTTGGGGAAGGGGATAGGAGGAAAGAGGGAGGGAGGATCTGACTGGGAGGACTTGAGGGAGGGGGCTACAACCAGGGTATAAAATGAATATATTGGAGAGAGAATATATTGGAGAGAGGGAGAGAGAGAGAGAGAGAGAGAGAGAGAGAGAGAGAGAGAGAGAAAATTGCATATTGCTTCTAGGTTAGAGTTTGGGGCATATGACCATTTCTTCTTTCAGAACTCAGGCCCCATCTGGTGAAGAACCTTGCAGACTTTATGCATGCTGCCTTGGCCTCTATGAATTCATATGTACATCAATCGTATTCATTTAAAAGGTCCTGTTTTAAAGGTCCTCTCTCTTCTCTGGATTGTGTACTCTTTATTTCTCCTCCTTCACAGGATTCACTTAGCTCTGAAGGGAGGGATTTGATAAAGACTATTTATTTATGGCTGACTGTTCCTCTTTTTCTGTGCAATGTTTGGCTGTGAATCTATGTTTGTTTACATCTGCTGTAAGAAGCAGCTTCTCTGATGATGCTGAGAAAGGCACTGATCCTTGAGTAATATTAGGTGTATCTTCTCATTACTCCCTCCCTCTTCCCTTGTCTTCCTCTTCTTACTTCTCCACACTAGAGCCTCCCATTCCACTTTCCCCTCCCTATGCATCCATAACTGTCTATTTGATTTCCCCTTCCTCAGGCAATCACTCTGATCCCTCATTTTCTTACTTTAGACTTAATTTCTATGCTTCTACATATTGTAGTTTGGTTATCATTGACTTAGCAGCAAAAATATCCACATAGAAGCAAATCCATACCATATTTGTCTTTTATAAAAACTTGGAGTGAGGGTTAAATGGGATGATTTTTTTCTAGTTCTATCCATTTACCTGCAAATGTCATAATTTTGTTTTCTAAATGGCTGAAAAAATTTCATTGTGTAAGTGTACAACATTTTCTTTATTCACTCACCTGTTAAGAGATATCTAGGTTGTTTTCAATTTCTGGCTAATATGAATAGGTCACAGAGCAAGTGTTTTTGTCGAAAAATGAAACATCCTTTGAATGTGCAGTTAGTAAAAATGTTTTTCCACTCTATAGGCTGCCATTTTAATATAATGACTTCTTACTTATGTTGAAGGTATTAGATTATAAATATAATTACTTTTGATCTAATGTTTCTGAAATTTTCAAAATTTCTTTGGTGAAAATATTTTATCTATCTATCTATCTATCTATCTATCTATCTATCTATCTATCTATCTGTTTCTGTTTAGGGTTTCACTGTGCAGCACAGATTTACCTCCAACCCAAGACCCTCCTGCATTAGTGCTGAGATTGCAAAGATGTGGCACCATTTTAGGTAAATATATATATATATTTTTTTCTGAGACCATTATGCTAATTTTCTCTTTATTTTTGGATTTTTGTTGTCATTATCTGTGTGTATTTTAATTGTTTATACAAAATGTATAAACTGTAATTAATATAAAAATTTAATTAAAAATTATAATAAAATTATACCATTCCCTTTCTTCCCTACAAACCTTTGCATAAACTCCTCCCTACTCCCTTTCAAATTCTTGGCCTCTGTTATTGTTATCTTATCTATATCCCTAAATACAGAAGTAATTTTTTTTTTTGGTTATACAAATCTAACCTGCTCAGTCTGTATAATGTTACTTGTATGTGTTTTCAATGCTGATCATTTGGTATTGGATAACCAATTGGTGTTCTTTTCCCTGGGGGAGACTATTTCTTCCTCTGTTAGCATTCCTTAGTTTCTTGTAGTTCTTTGTGTAAGACTGAAGCCTCCCCTACCCCAAGTCAACATTAGTATGTTTATTATTGCCCTTGTTCAGCTTACATTTGGTAGTCAGTTTGGTGAGACAAT
The DNA here is from genome assembly GCF_907164565.1 of Psammomys obesus. Taxonomy (NCBI): domain Eukaryota; kingdom Metazoa; phylum Chordata; class Mammalia; order Rodentia; family Muridae; genus Psammomys; species Psammomys obesus. Next base: position 4,190,501 of record NW_026585687.1, read on the forward strand.
ATGATGTAGTTTCTGAACTTCCTAGGAGACATAGTCTCACAGCAAACTCCCTCTTACAATCTTTCTTCTGCTTCTTTTGCAATGATTCCTGACCCTTTGATGCAAGAGCATTATTATAGATGTATCCATTTAGACTTCGCCCACAATTCTGCATTTTGAATGGTTTTGATATTCTGTAGTGGTTGTAAAAAGTTTTCTGAACGTGAGCTTAAAACTACACTTATCTAGGGGTATAAATAAAAATATTTAGAATAGAGTTAGGGATTATTATGGTTTAGTAAAATGGTGGTTGTAAGTTCTACTCCTCCAAGATCCATCACTTCAATAGCCTTGTGCAGTTGCCTAGGTTTCGAATACCAGATGGGATTTCCTTCTTGTTGAATGGGTCTAAAATCCAGTTAGAGATTTATTGGTTATCTACAAAGCATGTTTTCTACTATTGCACTCTTAGAGTGATTGTGCCATGTTGGTAGAAAATAATTTTTATTACTGGAAACTGTATAAGTAAAAAGAAAAATAATTGTTAAAGGCACATTGTTTTGGAGGTGGACTGAAGCAATAAAGTTCAAAACAGAATTATTGAGCATAAAACTACTTAAAATGTAATTGTGACTTTTGAAGCATCTATGGACTGTTGTCAATAGCCTATTATGCACTAGATTATAAGAATACATCTAATACAAAATTCAATAATTATAAATAGAACATAAAATGATAGAGAATAATGGACCTAAGTTAAAATAAAAAATACCTTGGTAAATCGTTTGTGTTATCATACATCTATAAACTTGGCTATTCAGGAGGTTTGGGCAAGAAATTACAGATTCAAAGCCAGTCTGGCCTACACAGCGAGTTTGAGGCTATTCTAGGTAAGAAAAATTGAGACCCTGCCTCAAAAATAAAAGTAGAAAATAATATTATGTAATTGCTTAGTGGTAAAGTAGTTTTGGAATATGTGCATGACTCTGGGTACAATTTAATTCCTACCTCTGAAAAACAAACTAAGAAAAACAAACTCATGACAATCTATCCAGTGCAAATAAATATGAAAAATATTTTTATTCATAATTTTATCTGTTCTTGGCAATTTTATGCAACATATTTTGATCACATTTTCCTCTCCCCCACTCCTCCCAGATGCATCCTCCATTCCTTCCTCATTCAACTTTGTATTCTTTTTCTTTTTTTAACCCATCAAGTATAGTCTGCAATGGTCATACCCCTTTGGTTTGTGGCTTTCACTGCAGTGTGGTCAATCTAACAAGGGCTACACCCTTAAAGAAAACTGTCTCTCTCTCTCTCTCTCTTCCCAAAGCTTGAAATTGCCCATAGCTCCCTGGCTAGGCCTGAGCTTTCATAACAAACTCCAGTCTTCATGCTGATATGCTATTGGCCTTGGGCCTGGACTAGTCTTGTGTGTTCTGTCACAACTGCTGTCATTTCTTATGTGAAGCTGGTCTGCAGTATCTGAAAAACACTGTAGTCATCCACTGTTGGAAATCCTATTAGTATAGATGGTTGTATGTAAGAATTACCAAAATGAATCAAGTTTAAAAATTGATTAAATAAAAGTTATGAATACTTTTGAATTTCCCCTGAGGACAACAGGCTATACGTGATGTACATTTAAAAACGTCCGATGAGCACATTACTGTTGATGTTTTTTATAATAATTTACAAGGCTAAAAATAAAGCACACAACAAAGCTTTTTCATGTTCTGCTGTACTTGGATTTTGTTTTCTTCTATTTCTTTATTCTACTATCATATATTATATCTTGACCACAGTTTACCCTCCCTCTTCTCCCAGTTCTTCCCAAAACCTCCCCTTCTTCCTCAGATCCACTCTTTCTCTCTTTCCCTTCAGAAAAGGGCAGATTTCCAGCGATAACAACCAATCACAGCATAATAGGCTGCAAAAAGACAGGCACAAACCCTCAATATCAAGGCTGGACAAGACAATCCCAGTAAGAGAAAAAAAGTTTTCCAAAACAGTCAAAAGAGTTAGAGATACCTCACTCCACTGTTGGGAGTCCTACAAGAACACCAAGCTACACAACCATAGCATATATGCAGAGGTCCTAGCTTTGACCTATACAGGTTCCCTGGTTGTCACTTCAGTCTCTGTGAGCCCCAAAGAGCCCTACTTAGTTGATTCTTCAGGTCTTATTCTTCTGGTGTCTTTAACCACCATGGCTCCTTCAGTCCTTCCTCATTCTCTTCCATGTGAGCGTCTGAGCTCTTCCTACTAATTTTACTGTTAATTTTTTGGGTTGCTTCTAAAATGCATAAACAGACATGTATGAAATCATCCTGTGTGTAATGGTATCCTTACTTTGAAGTACATAAAATGAATCAAAATCATCTACAAAAATATGATAAAAATTTAAGATAAAATATTGACAAATACAATTCACTACATTAAAATATGAATATTATTGTACTTAGGTAGAATTTTAATGGAAAGCTTATTTGAGTTTAGTGTTAACAGACTGGTAAGGATAAGAAAAACTCGATAAACACCTATTCAACTACAAATAAACCTAACAAAATCAATTTGCTCTTCCTTTTCTTTCCCAAATAAAAATGAAATTGAGTTTAAATGTCTTTTATTCTATGAGGAATGGATCAGTAAAGCTTTCTTAATTGATTGCCATTAAATAGTTAAGGAGGCCAAAAACACATCTATGCCACTTGATTATTAACATTTGTTCAAAATGGAAATTTGATAATGAGTTTGACTCTTGAAGTTCCAGAGTAAGTGAAGTCTACAATATTTCCAAGCACTTGCAATACATAAATGCTTGCTCCATGAACAGTAGAGCACATCTCAGAAAGTGTAAAGGGAGTCTTATGAGTGAGGAGAAAGTAATATTTGCTACATCTCGACAGACAGTCTCTGTCCATGCTCATGGGCAAGAAAATTACATACTATAGATATGAAAAATATAAATAAGGCATTAAAACATAATCTAAATTGCCTTTTCAGGCATGTGGAAAACTTTTTAAATGAAGAACTGTTTTATGAAACAGTAACAACAACTATTTTTATAATATAATCAGTAGGCCATAAAGAAAGATATGATCTCATTTTTTAAAATAATTATTTTGGGGGATAGTCCAAGATGGCAGCAATCAGCACGCACCATATCTGAGGGGGACAGGAGCCAAAACTCCAAAATTGGTGAGTGGAGGGGCAGCTGAAACCAGAACATCGACACTGAGGCTTCCTAGGAGAGAGGTGACAACCTGTGACCTGGGGCAATTTGGATCCACGTAACCAGCAAATGTCTCCAGGGACTGAGAGTGGCGAATTTCAGCACCCCTGCACTTTCCCTTGCCCGAAGTGCAGGCCTCATTGCTAGGCTCCAGTGGTTGTCCCAAGCACGTGAATGAGAATACAGAGGTGGGCCCCAAGGCCAGCAACTGCTATGTGTTGATGTATTGGTTCCCAGGTCCATAGCAACAACTGGGCAGCTACTAGCCCAAGCAGGAGATACTAGCCCAAGCAGGAAACTGTGTTCTGTGATGCAGACTGCAGCTTCCAAGTGCAGGCCTCCCTGCCCTTAGGCCAAACAGTGTACAGCAGTTAGCTGACAGATCTCCTATACTCTCATTTGCCCTGCAGGCCAAAATCTAGGAGTTAAGAACAGGGGAAACCCCTGTGCTTTCCAATTAAGCCTGTAAATGAGTGAGGGCACCTTCAAGTAAGTGCTTGCAAAGCTCCAGATCCAGGGTCCCTCTACACTAGCAGGCAGATATTGGATCCCTTCCACGCACACACCTACCGTGGGCCAAATAGGGTTCCATGGGACAGCATTCTCAACATTGAAGCCCCTGTAGGTCTACCAGTAGAGTCCAGGCAAACAATTCCTGGAGTCCAGAAAGATCTGAATACAAAAAGGAGAGTACAACAGGCCTGTAGGCCACTGAGGTATTCAGGTCACCTGCATGCATGTTGTACCTATGAACAGCGCCAGGACCGCCACCCCCACCTGTGCTTAAGCTCCACCCTTCCAGGCATCTACACACTCTAGCACCCTGTCCTTCAAGGCACACTTCCACTCACACACACCCACGCTTGCTCAGAAGCACCTGCAGCCTTCCTCCTTTAGCTACAGCTGAAACACCAATATCCACTCTCAAACCCGTGGGCATCCTTCATCTTCCTAAAGAATACTCCAGACTCCATAGAGAGAGGGACCCAGTCTGAAGTACAGACTCCAGGAACAAACAGTGAAGGTTCCAGATAAGCAGATTTCTAGAGGGCGGCATAAGAATCCATCCAACAAAAATCAGGACATCATGATTTTAGCAGCAATGTATATGCTAATTCATAGGAAGCACATGAAAATTATCTAAAATCTATGCTTATCTAGTAATTAGAGGCACATAAAGAAGAAACAAAAATAATCCTTCAAAAATTTAGGCAAATATAGCCAAACAAATAGAGGCACATATAGAGGCACAAGTAGAGACATATAGAGAGGAAACAAACAGAGCTCTCAAAGAAATACAGGCAAATACAGCCTAACAAGTAGAGGCAAAAGGAGAGGCACAAGTAGTGGCATATAGAGAGGAAATGAACAACAAAAACAAGAAAGCTGAGGCCATCATGGAAAGACAGGAATCCACACTCAGAAAGATGAAGAAAATGGTGCAAGATATGAAAATAGAATTGGAATCAATAAAGAACACACAAACAGAGAAAACCCTGGAACTGGAAAACTTAGAGAAATGATAAGGAACCACAAAGATAAGATCACTAACAGAATACAAGAGATGGAAAAGAGAATCTCAGGCACTGAAGATACAATTGCAGAAATTGATACATCTCTTAAAGAAAAAGTAAAATCAGAAATGTTCCAAACAAAAAACAACCAAGAAATCAAGGATGCCATGAAAAAACAAATTCTACGTATAATAGGAACAAACAAAGAAGAAGATTCCAAGCAATAGGTTCAGAAAATATTTTCAGGAAAATCATAGAAGAAAATTCAACAACTTAAGGAAAGAGATGTCCATAAACAAATCAGAAAGGAAGAAGTCAAAGTAACACTATTTGCAGATGATATGATAGTATACATGAGTGACCCCAAAAATTCAACCAGAGACTCCTTCAACTGATAAACACTTTAGCAAAGTGGCTGGATACAAAATTAACTAAAAAAAAAGAAATCAGTAACCCTCTTGTATACAAAAGACAAAAGGGCAGAGAAAAAAATTAATGAAACACCACCCTTCACAATAGCCACTAATAACACAAAGTACCTTGGTGTGACTCTAACCAAGCAAGTCAAAGAACTGTTGAAAATAAGCTTCATGTCTCCAAAGAAAGGAAGAAGAGTTCAGAAGATGGAAAGATCTCCCATGTGCATGGATCGCTAGGATTAACAGTGAAAATGGCCATCCAGCCAAAAGCAATCTACAGATTCAATGCATTTTCCTTCAAAATGCCAAAACAATTCCTTACAGACCTCGAAGGTACAATTCTCAATTTCATATGGAAAAAAATTAAAAAAAATCAGAATTGTTAAGACAATCATGTAGAAAAACAGATTGTCTGGAGTTATCTCTATCCCTGATCTTAAATTGTACCATTGAACAATAGTAATAAAAACTGCATGGTATTGGCATAGAAATAGAATGGTGAATCGATGGAGTCGAATAGAAGACTCAGGAATAAACCTACACACCTACAGATACTTGATTTTTGACAAAGAAACCCAAACCATACAATGGAAAAAAGACAGCATCTTCAAAAAATGGCACTAGTCTAACTGGATGTCTACGTGGAGAAAAATGCAAATAGATACATATTTACAGCCCTGCCTAAAACTAAAGTTTAAGTGGATCAAAGACCTCAACATAAAACCAGACACACTAAATCTGTTAGAAGAAATATTCGGGAAGATGCTTGAACTCATTGGCACAGGAGACTACTTCCCGAACAGAACACCAATAGCCCAGGCTCTATGATCAACAATTAATAAATGGCACCTTATGAAATGGAAAAGCTTCTGTAAATCAGGGAACACTGTCAGAACAAAATGACAGGCTACATACTGGGAAAGGATCTTCACCAACCTTATATCTGTCAGAAGATTTATATCCAGAATTTATGAAGAACTCAATAAGTTAAAGAACAACAAATGAAGTAATACAATTGAAAAATGGAGTACAGAGCTAAACAAAGAATTCTCAACAGAGGAACAGAAAAACACTTAAAGAGATGCTCACCATCCTTAGTCATCAGGGAGATGCAAATCAAAACGACCTGAGATTTCACCTTATACCCATCAGAATGGATAAGGTCAAAAACTCAAGTGACAATACATGCTGGAGATGTTGTGGAGAAAGAGGAACCCTCCTCCATTGCTGGTGGGAATGTAAACTTGTACAACCACTTTGGAAATCAATCTGGTGCTTTCTCAGACAATTAGGAATAGTGCTTCCTCCAGATCAAGTTATACCACCTCTAGGCATATATCCAAAATATATTCAGGTATACAAGGACATTTGCTCAACCTTGTTCATAACAGCTTTATTTGTAATAGCCAGAATCTAGAAACAATCCCTATGTCCCTCAATGGAGGAATGGATACAGAAATTGTGGTACATTTACACAATGGAATACTACTCAGCAATTAAAAACAAGGAAATCATGAAATTTGCAGGGAAACAGTAGAAACTGGAAAAGATCATCCTGAGTGAGGTATCCCAGAAGCAGGAAGACACACATGGTATTCACTCACTTATAAATGGATATAACACATGTAACATAGGATAAACATAGTAAAATCTGTACACCTAAAGAAGCTAATCAAGAAGGAGGACCCTGTGTAAGATATGATCAATCATCATTCAGAAAGACAAACAGGATGGACATTAGAAGAGGGAGGAAATAGGGAACAGGACAGGAGCCTACCACAGAGGGCCTCTGAAAGATTCTACCCAGCAAGGTATCAAAGCAGTTGCTTAGGCTCATAGCCAAACTTTGATCAGAGTGCAGGGAACCTTATGAAAGAAGGTGGAGACAGAAAGATCTGGAAGGGATAGGAGCTCCACAAGGAGAGCAACAGAACCAAAATATCTGGGTAAAGGGGTCTTTTGTGAGACTGGTACTCCAACCAAGGACCATGCATGAATATATCCTAGAAACCCTGCACAGATGTAGTCCATGGCAGCTCAGTCTCCAAGTGGGTTCCCTACTAATTGGAACAGGGACTGTCTCTGACATGAACTCAGTGGCTGGCTCTTTGATCACCTTCCCCTGAGGTAGGAGCAGCCTTACCAGGCCAGGGAGGAAGGCAATGCAACCAATTCTGATGAGACATGATACGCTAGGGTTAGAGGACCTCTTGTATCAGTGGACTTGGGGAGGGTCATGGGAGGAGATGAGAGAGGGAGGGTGTGATTGGGAGGGTATGAGGGAGGTAGCTACAGCTGGAATACAAAGTGAATAAACTGTAATTAACAAAAAATATAATAAAATATATAAAATATAGTAAAAATAAGAATTTTTCTAACTATTCAAGAATCATGAAGTGGGAGAGGAATTTATTCTGTTTTTCTTTGGAAAAATTAAACTTACTTTAACCAAGATTTGCTGAGCTTCATTCTATGTTGTCTGCAAACCATAGCAGTGAATCATCAGTTCCTGACACAGTGTGGCTACACTTGGACTTTTGATTAGTTTCTCTAGATGCCTTAGACACAAATTCCTTTCAACCACAGATTGAAGCAGGATGCCCAAGTACTCTCTGTGATGAAGAACACATACACAAACCATAGCAGGGGCACAAGAGAATAATCATATTTTTACAAGGAGAGCAACAGAACAAGAAAATTTGAAAACAGGGAACTTCCCAGAGACTCATACTCCAACCAAGGACTATTCATGGAGATAACCTAGAAGTCCTGCACAGATGTAGCCCATGGCAGTTCAGTGTCCAAGTGGGTTCCATAGTAATGGGAACAGGGACTGCCTCTGACATAATCTGATTGGCCTGTTCTTTGATCACCTCCCCATGAGGGGGGAGCAGCCTTACCAGGCCACAGAAGAGGACAATGCAGCCACTTTTGATGAGAACTGATAGACTAAGATCAGAAAGAAGGAGAGGAGAACCTCCCCTATCAGTGGACTTGGGGAGGGGCATGCATGCAGAAAGGGAGGGAGGGTGGAACTGGGAGGGGAGGAGGGGGGGCTTATGGGGGGATACAAAATGAATAAAGTGTAATTAATAAAAGTTAAATAAAAATTTTAAAAAAATGATGTTATAAAGAAGAGGAAACAGCAAGGTGTGGGAGGAAATCAGCTTGAGCTTTTACCATGCTTTTTTTTTTTTTTTTTCTGCTTTCTATCTTTTTCAGACTTTGCTCAATTTTGGTTGCACAGTAGCTGCAATCCTGTATTTTCCTCTTCTCATAGCCTGTGTGCTCTTATTCTTCTCTCTACCTTTTCAAATAACCAGAGGAATTGGTTAGAGAACTATGGCTTTGGGGTAAAATAGACTAATTTTTTAAGCTCCTACTGGTTCTACTTACTGTTTTTTTGACAATAGGTAAGTAATTTTACCTTGTTTGACTAAGAATTTTCGAGCCTTAGTTTTTTAACATATAAAAATAGACTACCAATACTTCTGTGTTAATAGTATCATGAAAATTAAATAATAACAATTAACAGGCTCCATAAATTGCTATAGTAATAGTTCCCATTAGTGCTCATTCTGTAATGGAAGATACTTTTTCAAAATTTTAGGGCATTCAGAGAAAGAAGACAATCTCTCTTTGAAAGATTGCACTAAAATCTGGGCACATCTACTTTACATCTTTTCATATACATGCATGTTTCACAATCTAACTTGATTCATGTCATATTACCCCAGTGTTCCCCTTCAGGTTTGTCAAATTAATAAACTAATGTATGATGATGTGCTTTTGCCTCCTGGGAGCACTATGGATTACACATCAGAACATATGATCATTTAAAACAGAACTTTAGAAGATTATATGGCAAACAGAGGGATGACTAATAGAAGGAATTTCAAGTGTCCCACCCTCCTGAAGTTCAGCTCTCTGTAGATCACATGTGGAACTGGTTTTGTGTGCTGATAAAGTGTGGGAGAACAGTTTTACTAATACTTTACTGAAATGTAAAAATATATCTTGTTTTATTAAAAGCAATTTGGCAAAGTGTTATGAAGACTTGAAAATATTCATATATTTTGAATTAGCAATAATACTTTGAGAACTCCTTGCTGAATTAAAGTTGAAAAAGTGCTTGTGACAAAAATTCATTTTGAGGTCATTGAAATGACTCAGTGTGTACTCATTTGCCACTAAGCCTGATTACCTGAGTTCAAGCCCCATCTTCCACATGGAAGAAGGAGAGAACTGAATCTGTGTTCATTTACATATACAATCACATACAATATGTAAATAAAATATAAAAAGGGAAAGATCACTTTAGCAAAAATATTTGCAAATAGAATGAATGATCAATGATGGAGGAAAGGTGTTTAAATAAATTGTACTATAGACACCTGTGTTTAATTACTTCTTTATTGTTATAATACAATATTATGCAACTTATTTTTAAATTAAATTTTTATTTATTATATTAATTTCAGTTTATTCACTTTGTATCCCAGCTGTAGTCTCCTTCTCCTCCCCTCCCAATCCCACCCTCCCTTTCTTATCTCCTCCCATGTTTCTCTCCAAGTCCACAGATAGGGGAGGTCCTCCTCCCCTTCCATATGACCTTAGCTTATTCGGTCTCCTCAGAACTGACTGCATTGTCCTCCTCTATGGCTTGGCAAGGCCGTTCTCCCATCTTGGGGAGGCTGTCAAAGGGCCAGCCACTGAGTTCATGTCAGAGTCAGTCCTGTTCCCCTTATTAGGGAATCCACTTGGATCCTGAGCTGCCCTGGGCTACATCTGAGCAGGGGTTCTAGGTTACATCCATGACTGGTCCTTGTTTGGACTATCAGTCTCAGAAAATACCCCTGTGCCCAGATATTTTGGTCCTGTTGCTATCCTTGTGGAGTTCCTGTCCTCTCCAGGTCTTACTATTTCCCCCTTCATTCCTAAGGTTCTCTGCACTCTGCACAAAGTTTGTTTATAAGTCTCAGTATCTGCCCAAACTTATATTGGAAAGGGTGCCATTTATGGATATGTCATTATGGTTCCGGAGAGATAGAGTCCATAATGGTAGGAAAGTTATGGTAGCAGTTGACAAAAGGAGGAAGTTTACTGATCATATTTTAACTCAACACAGGAAACCAAATGAAATGGAAGAGGAACACGGATATAAAAACCCAAAGCCCAACCTAGTGATATATTGTCTTTAAAAAGTCTTCACTTTCTAAACATTCTGTGACCTTTCCAAACAGTGCTACCAGTTGGAGACCACGTGTTCAAATATATGAGCCTATAGTGGGCATTTCTCATTCAAACACCTCACTCTTTGACTTAGTCTTATAGAACCATTAAAATTATGTGATGAGTCATATATGGCGACATTCATCTGAAATCCTAATTATCAGGAGGCTGATGCAGGAGAAAAGCAAGTTTGAGGGCAGGATGGGCTTCATAGCAACTCGTATGCTAGCCTGAGCTACACACTAAGTTCCTGCCTCAAAAAGTAAAAATTAACAACAGCTCCCTCTTCCTAAACTCCCCAGTTATTTCATTAATATTCGAAGTAATTATTTACAATGTTGATTAAAATAAAATGCAAGGTTGCATTTGGCTTGAACACACAGACTTCTGTATGCAGTTATGAGCGTATTCAAAATTCATGTTATAAAAATATATTTAGAAAAAAAACATTTCCTTGGAGATTAGAGAGACAGTTCAACAGGTGAGCGCCCTTCTGTACAAATTTGAGATCCTGAGCTCAAATCTCAAGCACCTACATACAAAGGTAGGCATGATCACACATGCCTCTATAACCATTGTAGGGCCAGTGATAGGAGGATCCCTTCAATGTGGTGGCTACCAGCCTAGCTCCAGATTCAATGAGAAACTCTGTCTCACAGAATAAGGTAGAATGTGTTATAGTAAGATGCTTGAAGACTCCTCTGGTTCTTGTGTGTGTGAACAGGCAAGCAAAACCACTGACATACATATAGGTGGTGCATCTACTACATACATACACAAATATGTTCTCTAAAAATATATTTATTTATTTGGAAGGTATATATTGAACTTTATGCTTACTAGGTTCTTACAAGACAGTTGACAAAGAAGATAAAGATATCTGTGACCACAGATTGTAGAAAGTAAGAAAAGGACCTGTTAATTGTGTCAAGTCCCATAAAGTAAACACAATTATTTTTGTGAAGCATGATAACTTAGAAAAAACCTAGGTAGTAATAAGTGGTCAATAAATAATTTGGCGATGTATTTGTGCTGACACTTGAATAAGATGAAAGGGATAACCAAAGGGTTAGTGAGAGTCCAGGAAAGAGAAATGACATGGGCATAAAGCCTACAAAGGAAATTGACTTATAATATCCATATATGAAATACATCATATATGAGGGAAACACTAGTGGCAGTTGTTCCTTCCATATTCCCTCCTCTACCATGCATTTTCTCCCCAACCCCAATTTAACCATTCCTGTTCAGGAAAAGAATGCTCAGCTCTAAATGGAATATATATACCACAGCTCCTCCTCTGAAGACTTGAAGATCAGTAAGGAAGAGGGAGAGGATAGAATGTGAGAGTTAAAGGTGGTAGATGAATACAAGGAAACATTATTTTCTGGACACAGAATGAAAGCCTCACATATGAATTCACATTAGTTGTAAAAGCCCAAGTCAGGCTAATCCCCAGATTGGACAGGAGAGTTGGACATGAAACCCCACTTTTAGCCATAAAGCTGCTTGGCAAATGTTATATTCTGGGAAAGATAGAGTCAGTTTTCTTTAAGAATAAGGCTTCACTAGAAGGCCACACATACAAGTATATTTGGACTGTACAGAGTTGTCTTGATGGTCTTTAAAAAAAAGAGGACACACAGTTGGGTGGATGGTGAAGGAAAGGCAGACCTGTGAAGATTTTAGGGAGGGAGTGAATATGCTCAAAACTCATTGTATACGATTCACAAAAAAAAATAATAAAAAGTTTAAAATATGAAATAAAAATTAAAAACACTAAAGCAAATAATAGTGAACAAGGAGAAATGGCATGTTATAACTATGAAGATAAGAATGAACCAGATTTATTTAGTCCTGTAGCCATGCTAAAATATTTGGGTTTTGTACTGAAACTGTTACAAAAAATCCTTTAGGATTACATTTGAATAAATAGGTATAGGGAAGAACATTCTGAGCTGAATTCCAATAAAACAGTGAATTGCCCCACAAGTTAACAAGCAAGATTAAATGAAATTAGCACATTTCTGCACATAAAGATAATAAGACAGACTATAGAATGGGAGAAAATGTTTACCATGTATTCTGCAGACAGGAGTAGAGACTGCAAAAATAAAAAACTAAAATTTTCTGCCCATCAGCAAATGAGCTAAAGAAATTACCAGTCATGTCTCAAAGGAAGATTCAAGAAAGATTCATAAATATATTTAAAGTGTGCAATATCTTTAGCCATCACAGAAACATAAATTAAAACTATCTGAGATAACAACAAATGCTGGAGAAGCTATGGAGAAAGAGAAAGACTTGTACAGTGTTGGTGGGAGTGTCAACTAACACAGCCTTTATATAATTAAATATGGAGGTTTCTCAAAATTTAAAAGTAGAACTATCACATTAACTAGCATTTAATTCCTTGGCTTATATCCAAAGGACTCTGTATTCTACCACAAAGATACCAAGACATCCATGCTACAATAGTGAGGAATGAAAACAGCCTAGATATCTTTCAGTGGATAAATGAATACAGATAACACACACACACACACACACACACACACACACACACACACACCCCACATGGGAATTTTAATTCAACTGCAAACAGTGAAATTATGAAAATTTCAGGGAAACGGAGGTAACCTAGACTGAGACAGATACTATATGATTTGTCTTGTATGTGGATCCTATCTTCAAATACATATGTATGTGTATTTGTGAGGGGTGTGCAGGCATAGGTCATATAACAAGAAAAAGAATAAAGAGGGAAAAGAGGTGTTGAGAAAGAAGGAAAGTAATAAGACACATGTGATATGAAACCTCATAAAAGGCTAATGGAGACAGAGGGTACAGGGGGTCAGTCCTGCAGAGACCGATACTCCAACCAAGGACCTTGCATGGAGAGGACCTAGACCCACTGTTCAAAGGAAGCTCATAGACTGCTTAGTTTCCAAAATGGGTTCCCAAGTAAGGAGTACATGGGCTGTCTCTGACATGAACTCAGTGGCTGAATCTTTGATCACCTCCCCCTGGGGGCTGCAGCCTTGCCAGGCCACAGAGGAAGATGATGCAGCCAGCCTTGATGAGACCTGATAAGCTAGGGTCAGATAGAAGGGGAGGAGGTCCTCTCCTAGGGAAAGGCAAAGGGGGAGAAGAGAGAGGGGGCTGTGGTGGGGATATAAAATGAAAAAAATTGAAATAAATAAATAAATAAATAAAAATAAACCCATGACAAAACCTGTGATCCAAAAATTATCCTGCCTATGAGAAGTGCAAGGATAATGAGGGAACAAAGATTAAAGGAAAGTCTAAACAGTATTTAGCCCATTCTGAGACCCATCCCACTGTACAGAGACAGCCCCTGACACTACATGATGACACGCTGCTATGCTTGCAGACAGGAGCCTAACTTGACCAATGTCATCTGGGAGGCTCCAGCCAACAACAGATTGGGACAGATGCTGGACCTTGCAGCCAAGAGTGAAGCGTAGCTCCGCAGGTCCTTTGGAAGTGTTGGGGGAAAGATAAAAGAACTTGGAGGGGGCAGAACCCCACAAGAAGACTAACAGAGACAACTAATTCAGTTACATGGGACCTTTCAGAGACTGAGACATCAGCTAAGAAGCATGCATGGTCTGGACCTAGGCCACCTGCACAAATGTGGTCAATGGGAGCATGGTCTTACTGTAGGTTGCCTGATGAGTGGACAGGGGACAGGGAACTGTTTCTAACATGGACTCTATTGCCTGTTTTTGGATCAATTCCCCCTAGCAGGACTGCCGAGCCTGGCTTCATGGGATGAACATATACTCAGTCCTCATGTGACTTGATGCACTGGGGAAGGCTGATATACAGCCCAGAGAAGGGGCCTCTCCTTTAATCAGGGGAGAGAGGGAGAGGGTAAAGGAAAAGGGGGGACTGGGAAGAGAGAAGGGGGCATCCTTGGGATGTAAAGTAAAAAAAAAATAAATTTCAAAAAATAGCACTAAGTTGGGTGAGTGGTGAAATGGGAGTGGATTTGGAAGGAACTGAGAAAGGGCTACAAATATGAGTAAAATAAACTGTATGAAATTATAAAAAAACTTAAAAAGTAACTTAAAAATACCTAAAATAAAAAATGTCTTGCTAATATTATAAAAATGGGTTTCTGTGCACCTCTAAAAAATTAAGAACAGATATTATTATGTAATTATTACTTCCCAATTCAAACATTCCATTTTGAAGGGAGGAAGGACAATGACAAGACTGGAAGTAAATGAAATTTATGAAGCTCAGAAAGTTCATGAAACTAACAAAATTTACAAGATGTGACACCAAGGTTTTCTAAGGAAAGAAAACCCTAGAGCTGACCTGGTTACCAACAAGATATGTAGAGAATCCCTGGATTGTAAAATTTATCAATTGGTGGACTTTTTGGTAATATGTCTGCCATTGAATTATCCATGCTGTCTACATCCATACCATCCTGAACACTCCCAATCTTATCTGAATCATCCATGTTCTGGTGGGCTTTTTTTTTTGTGATATAACTGCCTTAGAATCATCCATGCTCCTATAAATAACCTTTCACCTATTTTCATGTAAGTAACCCAATAAGCTCACAGATTCGCTAAGCTAGACTTACATGGAATATTTTCTGTGGGCTGTTATCAGTTTTCTAATGGGATGAATAGATTTTGTGTCTTTCCAGGAAAGATCATGTAACAGATATACATCTCCTAACAGAGGTAAAAACCTCAGCATAGTAAATAAGAAAATATAAAACTAGAGGAAAATACGATTCATTGAAAAGTTGGTAATTCCATCACTATTCAATAAGTTAATCAAAAAATATCAAAGTTTGTGAAATGACAGAAAAATAATTTAAAAGACAAGCTTTAACAGTGGTCTTTAAAAAGTGATTTTAATTACTGTTGCTCTGTAGTACAGCTTGAGATCATGGATGAAGATAACTCCAAACGATCTGTTGTTGTACAGGATTGCTTTAGCAATTTTGGGTTTTTTGTTTTTCCATATGAAATTGAGAATTGTTCTTTCAAGGTCTGTAAAGAATGGTGTTGGTATTTTGATGGGAATTGCATTGACTCTGTAGATTGCTTTTGGCAGGTTGGCCATTTTCACAATGTTAATCCTACCAATCCGTGAGCATAGGAGATTTTTCCATCTTCTGAGATCTTCTTCAATTTATTTCTTCAGAGACTTGAAGTAACAGTTCTTTGACTTGCTTGGTTAAAGTCAAACCAAGGTACTTTATGTTATTAGTGGCTATTGTGAAGGGTGTTGTTTCCCTAATTTCTTTCTCAGCCCCTTTTTCTTTCATACACAGGAGGACTACTGATTTTTTGAGTTAATGTTGTATCCAGCCACTTTGCTGAAGGTGTTTATCAACTGAAGGAGTTCTCCAGTTGAATTTTGGGCGTCACTCATGTATACTATCATATCATCTGCGAATAGTGATTCTTTGACTTCTTCCTTTCTGATTTGTATCTCCTTGATCTCCTTTAGTTGTCTTATTGCTCTAACTAGGAATTCAAGTACTAAGTTCAAAAGGTATGGAGAGAGTGGGCAGCCTTGCCTTGTCCCTGATTTCAGTGAGACTGATTTTTAATTTTCTCTCCATTTACTTTGATATTGGCTATAGGCTTGCTGTATAATGTCTTTGCTATGTTTAGGTATGTGCCTTGTATCATACATGCTGGAGAGGATGTGAAGAAAGGGGAATCCTCCATTGCTGGTGGGAATGGAAATTTGTACAACCATTTTGGAAATCAATCTGGTGCTTTCACAGACAATTAGGAATAGTGCTTCCTCAAGATCCAGCTATATCACTCCTAGGCATATATCCAAAAGATGCTCAAGTACACAACAACGACATTTGCTCAACTTTATTCATAGCAGCTTTATTTGTAATAGCCAGAATCTGGAAACAACCCAGATGTCCCTCAATGGAGAGATGGATACAGAAATTGTGGTACATTTACACAATGGAATACTACTCAGCAATTAAAAACAAGGAAATCAGTACATTTGCAGACAAATGGTGGGAACTGGAACCTCACTACATCCTGAGTGAGGTATCCCAGAAGCAGAAAGACACACATGGTATATACTCACTTATAAGTGGATGTTAGGCATATAATATAGGATAAACATACTAAAATCTGTATACCTAAAGAAGCTAATCAAGAAGGAAGACCCTGGGTAAGATGATCAATCTTCATTCAGAAAGACAAACGGGATGGACATTAGAAGAGGGGGAAAACAGGGAACAGGACAGGAGCCTACCACAGAGGGCCTCTGAAAGACTCTACCCAGCAAGATATCAAAGCAGATACTGAGGTTCATAGCCAAACTTTGGGTAGAGTACAGGGAATCTTTTGAAAGAATCGGGAGATAGAAAGACCTGGAGAGTTCAGGAGCCCCACAAGGAGAGGAACAGAACCAAAATATCTGGGCAAAGTTGTCTTTTGTGAGACTGATACTCCAACCAAGGACCATTCATGGAGATAACCTAGAACCCCTGCACAGATGTAGCCCATGGCAACTCAGTCTCCAAGTGGGTTCTCTAGTAATGGGAACAGGGACTGTCTCTCACATGATCTCAGTTGCTGGCTCTTTGATCACCTCCCTCTGAAGTGGGTTCAGCCTTACCAGGACACAGAGGAAGACAATGGAGCCAGTATTGCTGAAACTTGATAAGCTGGGATCAGTGGAAAGGGGAGGAGAACATCCTGTGGATGTTGGACTTGTATCAGTGGACTTGGGGAGGGTCATGGGAGGAGATGAGGGAGGAAGGGCAGGATTGGGAGGGATTGAGGGAGGAGGTTACAGGTAGGATACAAAGTGAATAAAATGTAATTAATTAAAAATAAATTAATTAAAAATAAAATACAAAAAAGTGATTTTTAAAAAGGATCCATCTGAGTGATTGAGGAAGACAACACTAAATACTTTTTTCTTTTCTTTAGCTCCTTTTTTATATGTTTACATGTTTTCATGTTTTATTTTTTAAATTCATATATGGGGGATAATTTAACTTGAAAGTGAATAACTTTTATTACTAGAAAGTAGTTATTTCCAAGTAAAGAAAATTGTTTTAGTAGAGAAAGTAGTTTAAAGAAAAAAATGAGAAAGGATGCTAATGAAGATAATATTTAACAACATACTTGGAAATGTCTTAATCACTGTTTTCTTTCTGACATTTAAAAGCTGTTCACTAGGAGTTTCCTGCTCAATAGTCTAATCAGGAGAATTTATCAACAGAAATCCTCTTTCATGATGATCCTTTTTATCCTCTTCAAGCATGAGTACATTATAATTAGTAATTTCTTTCATTTTTACCAACACCTGCTTAAACTAATGTTTAAAAAGTGTCTTCATTTTGTTGTTCTTGACAGCTATTGAGAATAGAACCAATTTATTTTGATGTCTTCCTTTGACATTGGTTAAAAACAAATAACATCAATAATGTGTAATACAAAGCATATTTGGTATGAAGTCTTTCCTCCTCCATCTTTAATAAATGTGAAAGCTTCTCTTCACAGATATTTCTATTTTCATATATTTAACTTCTATTTTCAGATATTAGGCAAATCCTAATGGATGTTGCATTTTGTATGTTAATATCTCTAGATTCAAAAATTATAAAATGAGATATTTCTGATTATTTCCTTCATCAGATGCTGGATAATATAACAGTGAATATTTTAAATATCTGAAAACTGGACAGCTGGGAAACATATTATCTCCTTAGCCCAAGAAGCTAGAATCCTCAAAAGAAGTTGGGGAGGAGGACTGATGTTGCAACCGTAGTGAAAATCTGAAAGAGACAGTGCACTAATTGGACTCAGTGCATTAAAAGTATAAGTAGAAAAGGGGAACACAAAGTTGGGATGGTGATACGAGTCTTGGTGATAACTGGAGCAGATAGGTGAATGGCGAATATAATCAAGATATAATATACGCAGGCATGAAAAATTTAAAAGGTAAATAAAAATGAAAAGAACATTTAATTGCCTCTTGTGTTAATTTATCTTCAAAGGCTAAAGCAGATAGATTCTGATGTCAATAAACAATGGTAGGAGCAGAAACATTGTACATGTTGTGAAGAATCAGTCTTGCACACAGAAGAAAACTTTGACCTCTGTTGTTACATGTGGTCTGGAGTTTGTTTGTTTGTTTTTGACAGTGCCATTCACATTCAGGATTCATTTTTTTCATTCAGGTCACTAATCTATATTCCAAATGTCTCTGGAAACACCCCAATAGACACAAACAGAAATGTGTTTTTAATATGTTTTTAGCTGTTTCTTTTTAATTTTTTTTTAATTTTATGTGCTTTAATGTGAAGGTGTCAGATCCCTTGGAACTGGCATTACAAACAGTTGTGAACTGCCATGTGGATGCTGGGAATTGAATCCGGGTCCTTTGAAAGAGCAAACAGTGTTCTTAACCATTGAGGCATCTTTCCAGCCCTTAAGCTGTTTCTTAATGTAGTCAAGTTTACAAAGAAGATTAATCATAGCAATAGGAAAAGAAGCAAAATGGTTTTCTATAAAATTCATCACTCTATCAGCTTGATCACCAGAATTCTTCTCTGATTCCTTTTTGTAGTTTTCATGATATACAAATACTTTCATAGTTTTCATCTGTTCAGAGCAGTCTATTTATATAACTGTTTCTTACTATTTTTTCTTATCAATTTTCCAACTATGTTCCTTCTAAGTCCTTGAACTTTTGGTCAAACTAATTGGTTTACAATGTTATGTGTGAATATTGCTAAACTCTTAATCTAATCATACCATCTGTACTTCCTACATATTAGAATTACAGATATGCAACACCATGATTGAATATATATCTATGTAAACACACCCAGACATTTCCATTCATTATCATACTTCAGCTATGTCCCATACATAACTTTTAGTACTTTAGCTGTAGAGTTTTAAAAACTGTTGCATATAATATTCATAGTCATATATGTTTTTGATAAAATCTAATTCTTATCTTCAGCTTTCCAAATTTTTTCCTCTCCTCCCCAACACATTTTGCTCTTAATTTCATGTAGCCTCACTTTTTAAGTACACTCAGTGAGTCTATTTATTATACACATTCCTGCATATGCATAGGTGTGGGAGCATCTACTAGCTAACAAGTTGGAGCAAGGTTCAACTGTGCTTTCAAATGCTCATTTCAGTGCCTTCAGATCTGGTTACAGCCCTGCCAAGGACATTGTTATGAATGGTGAATTATCTCCTTTAACTATGTGATGATAATGAATATTCCTCAGTTATCCCTGATTGGCTAAATAAAGATGCTGAAGCCTACGACTGAGATGACTGAGCAGTAAAGAGGTAGGTGGAGTGTTAAGTTCAAGGGCTTGGGTTTGAGAGAGGAGAGAGGCAGAAGGTGGAAGAGCAGTTGGAGGAGAGGAAGCTAAAGAGAGGGGAGTAGAGAGAAGGCAAGATGGCAATGAGCACATGGCTGTAGGACCAAACTGATGGAGCAGAAGCCACCTCGGGAGTCATCAGATTAGCAAGTAATTGTTTTTTTATGTGGCTTTCAAAGATACTAGTATTAGAGTAGCTCAGAATCTGCCCATCATAGTCTTTACAGCTTAAAAATAAATTGTAGTATCTCTGTGTCAGTCATTGGAGAACTAGTTGGTTAAAGGAAACTAACACTGTAATATTTTACTGTATTGATACATATAGGAAGAATAATTCTTCTTTCTACAATGATGGGTAGTTTCTCAGGGCCCAAATCCCTAATGAAAACCTATTCTCTCCCCATCAGCCATCAATGACAAAATGCTGCTCTTCTAGGTGTTGAACATAAGGAGCTCCCCTTAGGTATATTCTGATTTTGGTTGGCTTGATTTTGCGTAGGTCTTGTACATGCAGTCATAGCAGCTGTCAGTTTATGTGTAAAACTACTCTCATGTTTGGCAAACAGGGTTTCACTGTAGAAATACTCTACCTCTAGCTCCTAAATATTTTATTCCTTCTTCATAAGACCTCTGAGTTTTGCTTGTGTGTGCATGTGTGTGCGTGTGCATGTGTGTGTGTATTTGATATCTTATTTATGCCACAGTATTCCACAATCTCTTTGTTCTCTTCACATTGACTGGATATGGGTCTTTGCATTAATTGCCATTTATTGTTTTAAAAAAAAAACTCTGGGGTTGGGGATTTAGCTCAGTGGTAGAGCGCTTGCCTAGCAAGCGCAAGGCCCTGGGTTCGGTCCTCAGCTCTGGAAAAAAAAAAAAAAGAAAAAAAAAACTCTGTCGAAGGTTGAGAGAAGAAGTATTCTAAGGTCATAAAGACAAGCATTTGGGGTAGTTTATTACTACGTCCTGTTAGGGTTGATAACTTAGCCAGTCATAGATTTTTGAGTGTCATCTGCATATCATGCAGAAGAAACTATAAATCAAGTTTCAGTACTCTCTTTTTCTGTAAAATGATGTTTTAATTTTTTTTTACTTTTTAATTTGTTTTTCTTTATAACAATAAATTTATTGTTATAAAGACAGTATTGTTTATAACAATATTGTTATAAAAACAATATTCACGTTATATCCTGGCTATAGACCCCTCCCTCATCTCATCCCAGACCAACTTTTTCTTCTTCTCCTCCATGTTCCCCTTCTAGTCCACTGATAGAGTTGGTCCTTCTACCCTCTTATCTGACACTAGCCTATCATGTAGCCTCAGGACTGTCTGGATCTCTTTCTCTGTGGCCTATTAAGACCACCTAGCCAGGGGAAGGGGATTAAAGAGCCAGCCACTGAGTTCATGTCAGAGATAGCCCCTGCTTCCCTTACTAGGGAACCCATATGGAGACTGAGCTGTCCCTGTGCTATATCTGATCAGTGGATCTAGGTCCTCTCCATGCATGGTCCTTAGCTGATTCATCAGTCTCTGCAGCCCTCAACCCCGGCCCAGATTTTTTGACTCTGTGGGTCTCCTTGTGGAGCTCCTGTCTCCTCCTGGCCTTTCATAAGGCTCCCTGTGATTTGTCCAAAGTTTGATGTTAAGATACTCACAGAACTAAACAGAGAAATCTCAACAGAGGACCACTGAATGCCAGGAAAACACTCAAAGAAATGTTCAACATCCTTAGTCATCAGGGAAATGCAAATCAAAACGACCCTGAGATTTCACCTTACAACCACCAGAATGGCTGAGATCAAATACTCAAGTGACAACACATGCTGGAGAGGATGTGGAGAAAGGGGAAGCCTCCTCCATTGCTAGTGGGAATGTAAACTTGTACAACCACTTCGAAAATCAATCTGGTGCTTTCTCAGACAGTTAGGAATAGTGCTTCCTCAATATACAGCTATAGTGCTTCTAGGCATATATACAAAATATGCTCAAGTATACCCAACAATGGCATTTAATCAACCATGTTCATAGAAGCTTTATTCGTAATAGCCAGAATCTGGACACAACCCAGATGCTCCTCAGTTGAGGAATGGATGTAGAAATTGTGATACGTTTTCATGATGGAATACTGCTCAGCTATTAAAAACAGAGAAATCATGAAATTTGCAGGTAAATGGTGGGACCTCGAAAAGATCATCCTGAGTGAGGTATCCCAGAAGTAGAAAGACACACATGGTATATACTCACTTTAAGTGGATATTAGACATATAATATAGGATAATCATACTAAAATCTGTACTCCTAAGGAAGCTAATCAAGAAGGAAGACCCTGGGTAACATGCTCAATCTTCATTCAGAAAGGCAAAAGGGACAGACATCGAAAGAGGGAGAAAACAGTACTGGAGCATACCACAGAGGGCCTCTGAAAGACTCTACCCAGCAAGGTATCAAAGCAGATGTTGAGGCTCATAGCCAACTTTGGGCAGAGTGCAGGGAATCTTATGAAAGAAGAGGGAGATAAGAAGACCTAGAAGGATTAGGAGCTCCACAAGGAGAACAACAGAACCAAAAAAATCTTGCCAAAGGTATCTTTTGTGAGACTGATACTCCAACCAAGGACCATGCATGAAGATAACCTAGAACCCCTGCACAGATGTAGCCCATGGCAGCTCAGTGTCCAAGAGAGTTCCCTAGTAAGAGGAACAGGGACTGTCCCTGACATAAGCTCATGGGCTGGCTCTTTGACCTTTCCCCCCTGAAGGGGGAGCAGCCTTGCCAGGCCACAGAAGAGAACAATGAAGCCAGTCATGATGAGACCTGATAGACTAGCCTCAGGTGGAAGGGGAGTAGGACCTCCCTTATCATTGTATTGGGGGAGGGGTATAGAAGAAGAACAGGGAGGGAGGGTGGAATTGGGAGGGGATGTGGCAGGGGGCTATATCTGGGATATGAAGTGAATAAACTGTAATTAATAAAAATAAAATATTTTTTTAAAAAGAGAAACTCACCATGAGAAAGACGATAGGGGCAAGTGAAATAGGAAAAACAATAAAGCAGTGGGAATCACTGTTGTTTGAGCCATTTTTTTTTTTAGTTTGTTATTTTTTTCTTTTTTATTACTATTATCATTCATTACAATTTATTCAATTTGTATTCAGGCTGTGGTCCCCTCCCTTGTCTTCTTCCAAATCCACCCTCCCTCTTCTCTGATAGGTGAGGTCCTCCTCCCCTTCTATTTGACCCTAGCTTATCACTTCTCATCAGGACTGGTTGCACTGTCTTCCTCTGTGGCCTGGCAAGACTTCCCCCCCCCCTTTCCAAGGGGGAAGGTGATCAGAGAGCCTGTCACTGAGTTCGTGCAACCATTTTTAATGTAACTTTCTTGTGTGCCAGGTTCTGCTTATGTGCATTACTTCCACTGAATAGTGGGATATTATTGTGCATATTCAATTATATAGCATGGTGGGTTATTTCTCAAATTGTACTTTCTCAAATTGTATAGCATGGTGGGTTATTTCTCAAACTGTAATTTCTCAAATTGTAATACTGAATGTAGTATTTTAGCTTACTGAGCCCATGCCGGTAAATGCAGCTTGATTCAATTTTATACTTTTACTTGACATTATATTTAAACCGTTAATATCTGTTCTCCAATATGTTCTTTGACTTTATATTTGTACAAATTAATAAGCCCAATGAATTGTATTGTGTCATAGTACATGTTCTATGGATCAAATTTTGTGCCTCACTTTTAGTTGTCTACTAGAACTTAAGGTTTCTAATCAGTCTAAAAGCAAAACAGATGATGAGAAGGGTGCATCCTGAGCATAAAAACTGTCATATTGCATGGTAACTGACTCAGAGAAGAGGCCCAGAGACAGGATCAGGCCCAGGTGGGAGCCACATCAAAAGCTCTCTTGGTAAGTCTGACCCGGGACCTTCAGTCTATGCTCCCCCTGGATGGTTAGGCACAGGTGGCAGTTATATCTGGGTTGTTGTTGTTGTTTTGTGACTCATTTTCTTCTCTCTTTATGCCTCCTTGCCAAGCTGAAGTGCACACAAGAGCCTCATCCATGAGCTATTCTTGTTGAGTCTAACCTAGGACCCTCACTGTTGCTCAATACCTACTGCCTCTCATGGCCAAAGACCAGGTAGGAGTGACATCTGCAAGCTCCCTTGCTGTGTTTGATAGAGGACTCTCATCTGGTACTACCTTCCATGTTGCCCTTCCAGGCTCAAGAAAAAGCCATTTTTTTTCTTGTTCCCTGGATCAGCATCTGTGCATTCTTTTGCTGAGTCTGACTCAGGTCACTGGACCTGTACTTCCCTCTAGGCTAAGGCCCAAGCCCAACCAGTAGCTGCATTCACATGCTTTCAGAGAGTTTTTCCTGGTCTCTTGCCCTATACTACTTTTCTATGCCAAGGCATAGCTGAGAGACAAACCAGTGGACATTCTTGGATTTCACTCAAGCAATATCACCTTCCCCTTCTGTCACACCAGTTACTGCTGAGTTCTAATCACTTCATCCTCTTCAGTGATCATTGCTGAGTGCTTATAACAGTAACCTGCTCACTCTTTTGATCTGACCTGAACTCAAACCAAATAAAGGTAATAGCAAAACTATTACCCTCTGCATCAGTAGAACAGGCTAGAAGTTCAGACCTGAAGTACAAACAGTGAAATAAATCCACTTCCTTCTAATCAAGGGAGATATTAACCAAGAAGACATAATTCTAAACATCTTTAGACCAAACAGGTATTATACTGGACTTCAAGATGTAGATTAGCCCCAATTCAATAATTCTAAGTGATTTTAATACCCTACTTTATCTAATCAACAGGTAATCTGAATTAAAGAAAAAACATTGTCATTAACAGATCCTATCCATCAAATGGCCTTAACATATATATGTGTGTGTGTGTGTGTGTGTGTGTGTGTTTGTGTGTGTGTATGTATATATTTACACCTAAACAACAAAAAATATACATTTTACTCAATAGACAATGGAATTTTTCTAAAATGGTCCGCACATTATGACATAAAACAAGTATCAGTGAACACAGAGAAATTGAAATGACTCCATGTGTCCTATCTGGTCACAAGGCAATAAAGGTTGAAATCAAGAGCAAAAGAATCTCTAAAAGTTCCACCAACCCATCGATACTAAACAACACACTGCATTATGATGAATGAGTCAAAGAAAACAGAAAGAAGGAAATACGAAAACTCCCAGAAAGGAGTGAAAGCACTGGGAAGCACTGCTGCTAAGAAGAAATTTATAGTTCTATGCATCACCATTCAGAAGTCAGAAAAAACACAATTTTATGACTTATTTGGTTTGTGAAAACACAAACCAAATCTAAATTCAGTAACAGAAAGAAATAAAACCAAGGGCAGAAATTAATGTCATAGAAAAACAAATGAAAAGTCAAACAATGATAATCAATGAGTCTAAGAACAGGTTCTTTGAACAAAATAACAAAACAACAGACACTTAGTTCAACTAACCATATAAACGAGGAGATCCAAATTAATAAAATTAAAGATAAGCAAAGAAACATTGCAAACAACAAACCAAGAAACTCAGAAAATCATAAGGGAATACTTAAGAAATCCATGTTACATTAAAATAAATGGATGAGTTTCTTGACACACTTAACCTACCAAAATTAAATGGAGAACTCAAAAATTTAACCAGACACAGAACAATGAGAAGACTGAAATAGTAAGAAAAATCCGCCCAATTAAAAGAAGCCCAAGTCTAGAGAGACACACAGTCAAATTCTTATGGTCTTTCAAGAAAGAATTACAACCAAAACTTTTCAAACTATTGAAAAAAAATGAATTGAAATTATACCCATGTCTATCTTCATGCACAATAATCACATTCACATTCTCGGGTACCTTAACCTTTTGTAAATTTTCTCTTTCTAATTCTAAGTATGATCTGTCACCCACATTTTTGTATTCAAACATAAGAACCTGTAAAACTTCAGCAAATTCTCTGGTAGTCCCTCTACACTAATAACACCGAAGGTTCCACAAATACATAATGGATAAAATATAGCCTCTTTAATAAAGTTTGAAAAAAAGTAATACACAAAAGGATGCCACTGTATATTTTTCTTTTGTCACACATAAAATTAATTCAAATTAAATAAAGACATAAGGCTTGGAAATACAGAATACTTAAAATGAGAAGAGGTCTTTAATAGTGGCATTGGAGAGGATTGTTGGATTTAACACCTGAAGTACAGACACAAAAGTGAAATTCGGGAAGCATGAATACCACATCTACCTGAGCCTGGCTCGAGTTTGGAGACCTGTCTTTAGCTTCTGACTTAAGAGGCACCACTTCTTGGCAAAAGTGATTCAGCATATCCGCCTTAGTGATTCAGCATATCTGCCTTAAAATTAGCCCTGCCTGGCCACTATTACGTGGAGTTTTGTCGCTGGCCCACCTCTCCTTGCACCACTTAACCTCGCCCTCTGCATTGTCTTACCTCACTTCCTTAACCCTGCCCCTTCACTCAAACCTATAAAAGGGGCTGTTTAATTTAATAAACTGAGTTCCTGCTTCCACAGATCTCCGGCAGATATGCTGAATCACTAAGGCGGATATGCTGAATCAGCTCCACTTACATATACCATGTTCCTTGGCTCCTAGGAGTGATATACATATTATATTTAGAATTGAGCATACAACAATCACTTATTTTCTGCTCTTTGTCTAGTTGTTCTCTGCATATACCATTATCCATTTCAAGATGATTCTCTAATTTATGCCAAGGTGAAGTGTAATCTAAGGTTTTAAATATAAACATCTAGAAAGCTGTTAACTACATATCCATTCAGCAAACCATCAGTAGTAATACATTTACTACTAGCACCTGTGACCTCCCATCCAGAGTACTCGGTATATATTTCCTCCAGTTAAGCAGGTCTCAAGTCCTACCAAACAGCAGTGCCTTGTCCTTAAAACAGTCATGACACTATTGCATTTATTACCTAACAGGTGAGTATTGTAGCATTCAGGGTTCACAGCTGGATAAGACCACTGAAGAATTTCTCTTCCAAAGGCCTGCACAGTACATTCTAGCCTTACAACAGCTAGTCATCAGAGAAGTGATAGCATCCTGGTCAGTTCCATTTTTATTTCTCTATGTTCTGTAAAACAGGAATGTGGTGTCTTCAGTAATAGGGTCTTACCACTGCCTTATGGCAGCCAAATAAGAGGTATGATATTTACATTTTTTAAATAATTTTTTAATTTTAAATTTTTTCACAATTTATTCATTATATGTCAGTTAAAGCCCCCTACCTCAAATCCACTCCATCTTACCTTCTCTCCCTCTTCCCACCTAACCGTTTCCCTTAGTCCACTAGTCTACAAAACTTTTTACCAAACAAAAAAGAATTTACCTTCTCAGCACCTCATCAAACCTTCTCCAAAATAGACCACACAGTTGGTCACAAAGCAAGCCTCAACAGATACAAGAAGATTGAAATAATCTCTTGTATCCTATCAGACCACCATGGACTAAAGCTGGACCTCAACAACAACAGAAATAGCAAAAAGCCTACACACACATGGAAACTGAGCAATTCACTAATCAATGACAGCTGGGTCAGGGGAGAAATAAAGAAAGAAATTAAAATCTTCCTAGAATTCAATGAAAATGAAGGCACAACATTCCCAAACTTATGGGAAACAGTAAAATCGTTAGTAAGAGGAAAGTTTATAGCACTAAGTGCCTTCATAAAGAAATTTGAAACATCTCATTTGAGCAACTTAATGGCTCACCTGAAAGCCTGAGGGGAAAATAAGCAGACATACCCAAGAGGAATAGATGGCATGAAATAATCAAACTCAGGGCTGAAAACAATAAAATAGAAACAAAGAGAACAATTCAAAGAATCAATGAAACTAAAAGCTGGTTCTTTGAGAAAATCAACAAGATAGAAAACCCTTAGCCATTCTAACTAAAAGACAAAGGTATACCATCAAAAGCAATAAAATCAAAAATGAAAAGGGGAATGCAACAACAGACACTGAAGAAATCCAAACAATCATTAGGTCCTACATCAAGAGCCTATATGCAACAAAATTAGAAAATCTGAATTAAATAGACAACATTCTTGGTAGATTCCATTTAACAAAGCTGACTCAAGATCAGGTAAATCAATTAAATTTTCCTATATCCCCTCAGGAAATAGAAGCTGACATCAAAAGTCTCCCATCCAGATGGTTTCAGTGAAGAATTCTACCAGACCTTCAAAGAAGAGCTAACACCAATACTCTTCAAACTATTCCACAAAATAGATACAGAAGGAACATTACCAAACTCATTCTATGAAACCACAATCACCTTGATATCTAAGCCTCACAAAGACCCAACAAAGAAAGAGAATTTCAGACCGATTTCCCTTTTGAACATTGATGCAAAAATATTCCCAAATTGAATCCAAGAACACATCAAAGAAATCATCCACTATGACCAAGTAGGCTTCATTCCAGGTATGCAGGGGTGGTTCATTATACAGAAATTCATCAATGTAATCTACAGTATAAACAAACTAAAAGAAAAAAAATCACATGATCATCTCCTTAAATGCTGAAAAAGCATTTTATAAAATCCAGCATTCATTCATGTTTAAAGTCCTGGAGAGATCAGGGATACAAGGCTCTTACCTAAACATAATAAATGCAATATACAGCAAGCCTATAGCCAACATCAAACTAAACTAAATGAAGAGAAACTTAAATTAATCCCACTGAAATCATGGACAAGGAAAGGCTGCCCACCCTCTCAATATCTCTTCAACATAGTACTTGAAGTCCTAGCTAGAGCAGTAAGACTACTGAAGTAAATCAAGGGGATTCAAATCAGAAAAGAAGTCAAAGTATCACTATTTGCAGATGATATGATGGTATACCTGAGTGACCCTAAAAATTCTACCAGAGAACTCCTACAACTGACAAACACCATCAGCAGAGTGGCTGGATACAAAATTAACTCAAAAAAATCAGTAGCCTTCCTGTATATAACAGAGAAAAAGACTGAGAAAGAAATCAGAAAAACAACACAATTCACCATAGCCACACACACACAACAACAACAACAAAACAAAACAAACAAACAAACACAAAACCCCAAAACTTATCTTGGTGTAACTCTAACCAAGCAAGTGAAAGACCTGAATGAAAAAAACTTCAAGTCTCTGAAGAAAGAAATTGAAGATATCAGAAGATGGAAAGTTTTCCCATGCTCATGGATTGTTAGGCTCAACATAGTAAAAATGGCCATCTTACCAAAAGCAGTCTACAGATTCAATGTAATTCCTATCAAATTTTCAGCACAATTCTTTACAGATCTTGAAAGAAAAATTCTCAACTTCATATGGAATAACAAGAAACCCAGAATTGCTAAAACAATCTTCTACAATAAAAGATCTTCTGGAGGTATCTCCATCCCTGATCTTACACTGTACTATAGAGCAACAGTAATAAGAATGTTGTATTTAGTTATTAATATTTGCTATTGTTTTATCTTCTTGTAATGCTGCTATTAATCCTCAGCAGCTGTAAAACCAAATCACTACCCAGAGACTGGGTTTTTAGTTAACCTAGAACACAATGCTGGGCAATATTTACTCCCTCCTAAACCTCCAAGCCCTCAGTTTCTTAACATTTAGATTTCCCACATTATACTTGCTTTTTGTGAAATCTTAGGTCTGGTTCATGCTCCAAGTCCTCTAAGCTCTCTCCTCCCGCTCTGCTCTCGTTGTGCTCTGCTCTCCTTGAGCTCCTCCTCCTTCTCACCCCTTCCTGTTCTCTAGCTCCTCCCCTCTTTCCTGTCCTCTGGCTCCTCTCATTGCACATTGTATCTAGTTGCTTTATTTGTGTCCTGTTTACACAAGAGTTGAGATAGGATGCTTATAGTGAGTATCACAATGCAATATCCAGATTGAAACCAGAGAGTTGGGGGTGGGGAAATCAGCATTTGAATTAACAAGGGTAAGGCATATACATTTTAAAAGAACATTATACCAACATAAGAACTTCATGGTACTGGCATAGAAACAGACTGGAGTTATAGTATTTACGAGTGTGTGGACATGCATATTGGCGGTAAGAAACCACCCTGAGAATGGTTGGAATAATACAGCTCATAAGAGCATCTTGGACCTCAAACTTGGAGTTTCATAAAGCTTACATTTTCTGGGAGTAGTATTATCAGTTAATAAAGTGTAACTTCTTTTAAACTGTTTTTTTTTCTTTTTCTTTTCTTTATTTTTTTTATTAGTTACATTTTAAGTCTGTATCCCAGCAGTATCCTGCTCCCTCATTCCCTCTTAAGCCCTCCCTCTCTCCGTCATCTCCTCCCTTCCCCTTTCCAAGTCCACTGATTGGGGAGGACCTCCTCCCCTTTCATTTGACCCTGTTTTATTAGGTATCTTCAGGACTAGCTGCAAAGTCATTCTCTATGGCCTAGCAGGACTGCTCCTCCCTTGGGGGTGGGGAGGTCAATGAGCCAGCCATTGAGTTCCTGTCAGAAATAGTCCCTGTTCCCCTTACTATGGGAAACCAATTGGTTACTGAGCTACCACGAGCTTCATCGTAGCAGAGGTTCTAGGTTATATTCATACATGGTCCTTGGTGGAGTGTCAGTCTCAGAAAAGATCCCTGTGCCCAGATATATTTGGTCCTTGTGGAGCTCCTATCCTTTCCACATCATGCAAACTCCCCCTTCTTTTAAACTGTTTTTTAATATAAATAATATTTTAGTTAATTTATACACTACTATAGGTTGCCAAATGGTTTTGTTATGCATGCTTAGTTTTGGTTAGCCTTCCCCAATCTTCTGCTTTTCTCTTTCCCTCTCTCCTACATTTTTATATCTTTCTACTCCTAGTATATCCCTGTCTCTATATATCATGTATATTTTACTATTCTCCTTGAGAACTATCTCCCTCTTTCACATACACACTCTTGTGACTCCTTTTTTGCTTTCTGGTTTCTACAGACACCCCATATTAAAGATGGAGATCTAAATTTTTGAAGTTAGTATCTAGTATCTACATATGATACTGAACACATGATATTTGTCTTTCTTGGCTGGGGTTACCTTTCTCAATATAATATTTTCCAGTTCCATTCATTTACTTTAAAATTTCATAATTTCATTTATTTTTAGTATGTGATAGAATTCCGTTTTTATATGTACCATATTTTCATTATCTAGTCATCAATTACTGAACATCTAAATTGAGTCCAAAGTTATTGTGAACAGAACAGCAATGAACTTGTATGTGCAGGTACCTCTGTGGTCTGTCCTTCAGTCCTTTGAATGTGGTATAATTCAGGAGTGGGATAGCTGATGAAATTTAAGTTCTATTTTCAACTTTTGAGAAACATCTACACTGATTAAAGAAATGAAATTTTTGTGCACTGTTGTGGTGGTTTAAATAAAAATGGTCCCCACAGACTCAGGGAGTGGTACTGTGAAGAGGTATGGAAATATTGGAGTAAGTGTGGCCTTGTTGGAGGAAGTGTGTCACTAAAGATGGGCCAGCTTTGAGGTTTCAAAAGCTCAAGCCAGACCCTTTGTCACTCTTTCTTCCTGCTGCTTGCCACTCTGGATGTAGAACTCTTGGCTCCTTCTCCAGTACCATATCTGCCTGTGTGCCACCATGCTTTCAATCAAGGCAATAATGGACTAAACATCTGACCCTGTAACCCAGCCCCAATTAACTGTTTTCTTTTTGTAAGTGTTGCCATGATCATGGTGTCTCTTCACAGCAATAGAAACTTTAACTGAGAAAACTGCTGAAAATTTGTGAGGCCAATACACATGTTTTGTTTGGAAATTTTTTTTGGTTTCACTGGTTTTGTGTTTGTTTGTTTGAATTTTTTGAGAGAGGGATATAGAAAGAGAAAGAAAGGTGAGAGAGGAGAATGAGAAACATGTATTTTGGTGGGTAGTGGGGAAGGACTGAGGATATGGGAGGAGTTGGGGGAAAAGAAACATGATCAATTTTTTTTGTATTTTTATTTTATTTTATTTTATCTTTTGTATTTAAGTTATTTAATACTAACAGTATACATTGAAATTAAGCTTTCTTAGTAGAGACAGCGTAGTCCTTTCTTCTCCTCAATTACACAGTGCACAAGAAAGTTAAAAAATATTCTGGTTTCAGACTTTTTTTATATAAATTCTCTTTCTTCCTTTTATTGAAAATAGATTTTTTTTCTAGGCTGAGGGTGTCCTGCAAGGACTTATATGCCAAGCAAGGACCATGCATGGATAGGAACTAGAACCCCTGCTCAGATGTAGCCATAGGCAGCCCAGTTTCCAAGGGTTTCCCTAGTAAAGGAAGCAGGGGTTGCCTCTGACATGAACTCAGGGGCTGGCTCTTTGATCTCCTCCGGCTGGGGAATGCAACTTTCCCAGGCCAGGGAGGAAAAGGATACAGCCTGCCCTGACGAGACCTGACAGGCTAAGGTCAGATGGAAAGGAAGGAGGTCCTTCCGTATCAATGGACTAGGGGAAAGGTCAGAGGGGGACAACAGAGTATGAGGGTAGAACTTGGAGGAGACCAGGGAGGGACTACAGCCAGGATACAAACTGAATAAATTGAAATAAATAATAAATAAGTTAAAATATATATATATACATATATACATATATATATATATATATATATATATATATATATATATATATCTTGATTATGGCTTTCTCTCCCTCTGCTCCTTCCAGATCCTTCCTACCTCCCTTTACATCTGGACCCACCCTTTTTTGCCTGTCATTACAAACTACAGGTTTCTAAAGGAAATAATAAAAGAAAGTATAGTAATATAAAACAAACCCAAACATATCAGAATAGAAAAAATAAACACCTAGAAGGAAAAAAAGCCCAAAGAAAAGCACATAATCAGACATAAGTGGAGAAACCCACTCATTTGTACATGCTGGAATCCCATAAAATCATAAACCCAGAATCCATAATGTATATGAAAAGAAACTGTAGGAAGGAAAAAAAAAACATAAAAAACATTAAAATGAAAAAAAAAAAGATAAAGAAGAGAACAAAATTCTTGACAGGACATTATTAGACAAGGAACCTCCAAAGACGCTGTAGAGTTCATTTTCTGTTGGCCATTTACTGGTTATGCAATCTTAAGAGCAGTTTGTTTCCACAGGGAGACACCCTTGGAGGAACCAAAATTTTCATTTGGAAGTAGTTATCAATTAGAGATAGCTTCTAGATTAGGGATTCAGGCGTCTGTTCACTTGTCCTTTCAGCGCTAGGACCCCATGTGGTGCAGACCCACTTAAGGCCTGTGCATGCTGCCTCAGTCTCTGTGAGTTCATATGTGTGTTGGTCTTGTGTTTAGAAGGCCTTGAGTTTTCTAGCTCTGCATCTCCTTTGATTCTGACAATGTCTCCACCTCTTCTTCTAAAGGATCACCCAAACCTGGGGGAATTTGATGGAGGCATTTCATTTAGGATTGAGTGGTTCAAGGCATCTCACTCTCTGAACATTATCTTACTGTGCATATATATATATATATATATATATAGTTTGTTTCCACAGGGAGACACCCTTGGAGGAACCAAAATTTT
>NW_026585687.1:4224301-4309168 GCF_907164565.1 Psammomys obesus
TATTCCCATCTGCTATTTTTCTATCTTCTGTTATGTTCTTCAGTTTCTTTCTTTGGTTTCTTAAATTTTATCTTACAAGTCTTTCACTTGCATGGTAAAAGTTATCCCAAAATATTTTATATTTTTTGAGGCCATTGTGAAAGGTGTTGTTTTCTTAATTTCTTTCTTAGCCCATTTGTCATTTGTATATTGAAAAGCTTTTCATTTTTGTGAGCTAACTTTGTAGCCACATACTTTGCTGGAAGTGTTTATCAGTGGAATGTGATTCCCAGTGGAATTTTTAGGATCACTGATGTATACTATCCTATCATCTGAAAAACAATATCCTTTGACTTCTTTCTCTTGAATTTGCATTCCCTTGATCTCCTTCAGTTGTTTTACTGCTCTACATAAGACTTCATTCACATAGTATATTGAATATGGATACAGAGAGTGAACAATCTTGTCTCATTCCTGAATTTAATGGAATTACTTTGAGTTTCTCTCCATTTAAGTTGATGTTAGAGATGGGCTTACTGTAAACTGACTTTATTATGTTGAGGCATGTAACCTGTATTCATTTCTTTCAGACTTTACTTACAAAGGGTGTTGGATTCTGTTAAAGGCCTTTTTATTGCATCTAATGAAATAATCATGTGTTATTTCTTTTACTTTGTTTATATGGAGAACTGTATTTATTGACTTTTGTATATTGGACCATCCCTGCATCTCTAGGATGCCTATTTGATCATAATGGATGATGTTTTTGAGGTGTTCTTGGATTCCGTTTGCAAGAATTTTGTTGATACCATGTTCATAAGGGAAATTGGTCTGTAATTCTTTGTTGTTGTTGTTGGTTCTTTGTGTGGGTATCAGGGTCTCATAAAATAAATTGGGCAATGTTCCTTATGTTTCTATTTTGTGGAATTATTTGAGGAGTATCATTATTAACTCTTCTTTGAAAGTCTGGTAGAATTCTGCACTAAACCATTTGTCCCTGGTTTGTTTGTTTGTTTGTTTGTTTTTTGGTTAGGAGAATTTAATGAAAATTTCTATTTCACTAGGGGTTAGAGGTCTATTTGAATTGCTTATCTTATCTTAATTTAACTTTGGTAAGTGGTACCTATCAAGAAAATTATTAATTTGTTTTGAATTTCCAATTCGGTAGAGTACCAACTGATTTCTGCTTTTAATTCCATTTTTTTTTGTTTCTGATTTTATTAATCTGGATATTATCTCTTGGCATTTTAATTAGTTTGGATATATCTTGTTGATTTTCTTAAAGAACAAAATCTTTGTTTCATTTTATTTTATTTTTTCTATTCTCTTTATTTTGTCCCTAAATTTGATTATTTCCTGCTGTGTACTCATTTTGGGTTTAACTTCTCTTTGTTTTAGAACTCTCATGTGTGTTATCAAGTCACTAGTATGAGACCTCTCCAAATTTTCTTTTTGTGTAGCCACTTGTACTATGTACTTGCCTGTCAGAGCCACCTGAGTTCCATATGTTTGTCTGTGTTTCCATTTTCATACAATTCATTTTTTATTCTCCTCTCATATATTATATCTTGACTAGACTTTCCCTTCTCCTCTCTATCTGTAGTCTCCCCCACACACCTCTCTTTTCCCCAGATCCACCTCCCTTCTGCATCCCCTCAGAAAAGAGTAGGTCTCCCAGGAACATCAACCAAATGTGGCATGACAAGCCACAATAAGAACAGGCACATACCATCACATCTTCTGTCTTTGACCCAAATTTCTTTCAGTAGTGAGCTTTTCAGTTTCCTAGATTTTGTAGGCATTCTGTTGTTTTGATATTAACTTTAACCTGTGATGTTCAGATAGAATTCTGGCTGTTCTGTCTACCTTATTGTATATATGAGATTTGCTTTGTGTCTGAGTATGTGATCAATTTTGAAGAAAGTTCCATGAGGTGCTGAGAAGAAGGTGTATTGCTTTGTCTTTGTGTGAAATGTTCTGAAAATATCTGTTAGGTCCATTTGGTATATAAAGTAAGATAGCTCCAATATTTCTCTGCTTAGTTTTTGTCTTGATGACATGTAGATTGGCAAGGGTGAAGTATTGTAGCCTGCTATCACTGTGTGAGGGTCATTGTGTGAGTTAGACTATAGTATTATTTATTTTATGAGTTTGAATGCCATTGTATTTAATACATAGATGTTGAGACTTGCAATGTACTTTTGATGGATTTTTCCTTTGATGAGTATATAGTTTTCTTTAAAAAATATCTTCTATTTAGTTTTGGTTTGGGATCTATTTTGTCAGATATTAAAATACTTACACTGTTTTGCTTCTTAGATCCATTTGCTTGGAATATATTTTTCCACCCTTTTACTATGAGGTGATGTTTATTATTGATGTAAAGATATGTTTTGTAGATGCAGCAGAAGAATTGACCCTGGTTTTGCATCTGTTCTGTTAGTCTGAATTTTTTATTGGGGAATTGAGACCATTGGTGTTGAGAAACATCAATGAGCAGTATTCATTCCCATTATTTTGTTGTGGTTGTATGTGTATGGTTTCTTTCACTCTCTTGTCTCAGATTCTCTCTTCTATCATTTATATTCTTTTCATGAGGATTGCCTCTAATATTCCTGTTTCTGTTCCTTAAGTTTTCATTGTCATTTTTCCCCAGTTTGGGATTTTTTCATTTATTCTATTTCCACTTTATTGTCTTTAATTGTTTTATTTATTTCTTTCCACTGCATGTTTGTGTTTTCATAGATTTCCTTAAGGGACTTATTACTTTTCTTTTTAGGACCTCTATCATATTTAGAAAAAACTATTTTTTAGGACCTTGGCTTGTGCTTCAACTGTGTTGCAATACTCATAATACATGGTAGTAGAGAGTTGCTGGGCTCCTGTAGAAATATATTGTCCTGGCTGTTACTGTATTTTCACACTGGTATTTAAGCATCTGGGTTTGGAATAATTTTAACTGTAGGTACTGAAATCTGGTATTGTCTTTGTTGGATAGGTGCTGTGTTCCTTGCTTTCTGTTGCCCTCTATTGTTCCTGGGGTTTTGTGGTTCCTTAATATTTTATTTTCAGTTTTCCCACAGTTTGGGATGTTTTCATTCATTTTATTTCAGATCTTGAATTGTTTTGTTCATTTTCTTCCACTGCATACTCGTATTTTTATAGATTTCTTTATGGAACTTATAATAAATGCTTGCTGTGTATTGGTAAGTAGGAGATTATTCTGGTATCCTGCCAAGTATAGCAGGGTGTCTTGGTTCTAAAAGTGTTTCTAGGTATTGGGGTCTGGTACTTAAGAACGGGAATGGGCTAAAAAGGCAGTGCTGAGGTGGTTCAAGCAGGAGGGAGGAAAACATGGTGTCCCACTAAGATTTGCTTAGTTCACTAGAAATGGGACAGAAAGTGAGGAAAGATCACAAGTACTCTGCTACAGAGCTGGGGATTAGATGGGTATTTGATGTGAAGGAGATCAAAAAGAGTAAAAATCTAAAGCTTGCCTACCTGTTTTATTTGTCTACTTTCTTGTTGCACATGTTTGACTGAAGTGTGCCCAAGAAATGCCTGCCAAAGTTGGCGATTTTGATAATGGGAGAAGTGGAGGAAAGAAGCTTGGGGGAGAAAATCTGTTTGATCCATTGGAAATGGGGTCAGGAAGGGATGAAAATCTGCAGCAGATGAACTCTCATAGAGCTGAGGATGAGACTGAGGGACTGGCATTGGAAGAAAGGAAGAAAATGTGAAGCTCTGCTGTTAGTCTACATGCTTCTCTGGTCAGTGTAACGTCTGCAAACAATTTTTTCTTCTTTTTTTGTGAAAACAATTTTTAATTGAAAATATTTTTTAAGAACATAGAGGTTTCTTCACAGATTAAATCTTTCATGTGATGAAGTAGCAATCTCATCTGAGGGACATATATCTATCTAAAAGTATTATAATCATGATCTCAAAGATCCTAATCTTATGTTAAATTTTTATTATTTCAAATAGCCAAGATACAGAAGTTACAGAAATTTATAGTGCTGGATGAATGTAGAAAGAAAATTTAGTCTATATATACTATTGAAGACTGTAGTTCACCTTTAGAAAATGAGGAAAAATTGACATTTGTGACAATGTAGATGAATTAGAGTACATCATGCTAAGTAAAATATGGCAGATACAATAGGAAAGAAACTGTTATAATTCTTATATGAGAAATCTTTAATGCAAATTAAAAACCCTTTGAGTTTTTTTGTCATTTGAGTTCAAATGTCTACCATCAAGAAGACAAATAAGGGGGGCCAAGATGGCGGCACCGGGAGAACACCGTGTCTGAGAAGCAGGACAACACACTTCGTGCAGCGACCAGCAGACTGAACTCTGGACCCTAAAACAACAGCGATCGATCGTGTTTCCCAGGTGAGGGGAGGCTCCCACGGCGTGGGAATCGGTCGGGTCCACTCTCGGCTGCCCAGCCAGAACCCGGAAGAGAACCCGGGTAACGCGGGCTTTGGGTCTCCAGGCTGGTGCCGCAAGCCTGCTTGTGCCGATCACTTTCCCAGGCTGATTGGTGGGCACAAGGGTGCCTGAGGCTGAGAGTCCCAGTCACAAAAAAAAAAAAAAAAAAAAAAAAACCATGGGGAAGCAAAGTTGCCAGACTGGTCACAGGTCACCCAGTCTTTCCCTGGAAGGTCTCGAACCGCAAGTACCCGCCGCCATCACAACTGAGCTCCCGCCGCGCCCAGCTCAAAATCCTTACTCCCTCTTCAGAGGAGGCAGGAGGCATCCAGCAGAATCTGCCACAGACCACATTGTCTGTACCCCAACCCGAGATCAGGGCTGAGAAAACCCAATCCTTTCGGGCACTCCCCCAAACCCCGCCATAACCCTGCCGCGGCAGAGCAGAAGGATAAAGAGGCGCACAGCGGCTTCACAGTGCTGGAACTCCAGTGCTGCCGGCCGCTCCTAGCAAACAAACTACAGCTCGGGATCTGGGACTGTGGTCATTCTACACGTCCTGAGATTATCCTGGGTCCAGCGCAATAAGGTCTAGCAGCAAGTTCTATCACCGGCGCCCCCGCCCCCTGGCAGAGAAATGCTGGCTCAGGGCTCAGGATCCGACTGAGAAGCCCCAACCCCTGCTGGCACTCCCCTGAGAGCACCTCCATAAGCTTGCCCAAGCAGAGGAGAAGGTCACAGGGGAAGGACAGAGAGGCAGCCTGCTAAGGACACAGCACCCTCTCTCCAGCTCACCCAGCAGCCCCTAGCAGAGAAACCCAAGCTCCGGATCTGAGGACACTCAACCCTACCTGGTACTGTCTTGGGATCCGCAAACATAGATTCTACCGCTAGGCGGCTTCTGGCAGAGAGATCTGGGCCCGGGATCTGGGATTGAGTACACTCATCCTAACTCTTTCCTGTGCCACCCAGAGACTAGTCAACATAACCCCTCCTGGCAGAGGGAAAGGACAAAGAGGCAGCACACAGGAAAGGTGGACACCGAGTCCTGCGGCCACAGTGTCACAGAGCTGACTATTAGCCTACCCGTGCACTTCTGCAGCAGGACCAAAACAGAGAGTAGTGAGCAAGGGGAACCCCTGTGCATTCCAACTGGTCCTGCAAGAGAGTGAGTGAGCCTTCTAGGGAGAGATTGCCCCAGACCTAGGGCCTCTCCACAGAAGCAACCAGATGAGATCCCTGCCACCCACACCCCTAGTGTGGGCATCATAGGGATTCTTGGGATAGCGACCCCAACATTGAAGCCTCTGTCTTGTGGGTCCACCAAGGTAATCCAGACAAACAATCCCTAGATCTCAGTCAGAACTGTGTAATAGTGGCTTGCAGGCCAATGCAATAGTCAGAGAATCCGCGCATGCACACTGCTCCCGCTAAAAGTGCACACGAATAGCGCCAGCCTCACATTCTTTACTTAGGCAAAACTGAAAACACAGTGCACACTCCCAAAGCAGTGAACCTCTCTCATCTTCCTGAAAAAACAGTCCAGAAAACAGAAAAAGAGGATCATAGCTCAAACTACAATCCTGAGGAACAACCAGTGAGGATTATAAATAACCAGATGGCTAGAGGCAGATGTAAGAACACTCCCAACAAAAATCAGGACATAATGACCTCGCCAGCAACCCCACAAAACAATGGACACTTCAATTCACTAGATACACAAGAAAACGACCTCAAAACTATGTTTCTCCAGCTATTAGAGGCCCATGGAGATGAAATGAACAAAGCCCTCAGAGAAATAACCAAAGAAATCGAGACTAACCAAAAGGAAACAAATCGTGCTTCAGAGAAATGACCACGAAAATTGAGGCAAACAGAGAAGAAATGCACAAAGCTCGCAAAGAAATGTCCACACAAATGAAGGCAAACAAAGAAGAAATAAACAAAGCTCTCATAGAAATACAGGCAATTATACCCAAAGAAGTAGAGGCACAATTAGTGATACATAGAGAGGAAATGGACAAAAAAAATAGAAGCTATCATTGAAAAGCAGGAGTCCACATTCAAACAGATGAAGGAAATGGTGCAAGACATGAAAACAGAATTAGAATCAATTAAGAAAACACAAATAGAGAAAAACCAGGAGCTGGAGAACATAGAGAAAAGATCAGGCACTACAAAGGTAAGCATCACCAACAGAATACAAGAAATAGAAGAAAGAATCTCAGGAGCCGAAGATACACTTGCGGAAATTGACACATCTCTCAAACAAAAAATAAAATCAGAAAAGTTCCAAACACAAAACATCCAAGAAATCAAGGACACCATGAAAAGACAAAACCTAAGAATAATAGGAGTAGAAGAAAAAGAAGACATCAGGCCCAAAGGTCCGGAAAATATTTTCAAGAAAGTTATAGAAGAAAACTTTCCCAACTTAAAGAAGGAGATGGCCATAAACATACAAGAGGCCTACAGAACACCAAGAAGACTAGACCAGAAAAGAAATTCTTCA
This sequence comes from Psammomys obesus, assembly GCF_907164565.1. Taxonomy (NCBI): domain Eukaryota; kingdom Metazoa; phylum Chordata; class Mammalia; order Rodentia; family Muridae; genus Psammomys; species Psammomys obesus. The sequence continues at coordinate 4,231,230 of NW_026585687.1, forward strand.
CGTCACATCATAGTCAAAACACTGAACCTACAGAACAAAGAAAAAAATCTAAATGCAGCAAGAGAAAAAGGCCAAGTAACATATGAAGGTAGACCTATCAGAATCACACCAGATTTCTCAACAGAAACTATGAAAGCCAGAAGGGCCTGGACAGAAATCATACAGTCCTTAAGGGACCACAGATTCCAACCCAGACTACTATACCCAGCAAAACTTTCAATCAACATAGACGGAGAATTCAAGATATTCCAAGACAAAACCAAATTTAAACAATATCTACATAGTAACCCAGCTCTACAGAAGTTACTAGAAAGGAAACTCCAAACCAAAGAAAACAACTACATCGAAGGAAACAGAGGAAGTAGATAACTACACAACAACAAAAAAAAAAAAAAAAAAAGAAGAAGACAAGCAATGAAACTCAGTGACACCACCAACACCACATCTAAAGTAAGTAACAATTGTTGGTCACTAGTTTCTATCAACATCAACGGACTCAACTACCCAATTAAAAGACACAGACTAACAGAATGGTTGCGGAAACAGGATCCATCTTTCTGTTGCATCCAAGAAACACACCTATGCAACAAAGATAAACACTACCGCAGAGTAAAGGGCTGGAAAAATGTCTTTCAAGCAAATGGTTCCAGAAAACAAGCGGGAGTAGCCATCCTAATATCTAATAAAATAGACTTTCAACCCAAGTTAATAAAAAAAGATAAGGATGGCCACTATATTCTCATCAAAGGAAAAATCCACCAAGAGGACATCACAATTTTGAATATCTATGCCCCAAATACAAAAGCACCTACATTCGTAAATGAAACAATATTAAAGCTTAAATCACACATTGATCCTAAAACCCTAATAGTGGGAGACTTCAACACCCCACTCTCACCAAGGGACAGATCAACTAGACAGAAAACAAATAGGGAAATAAAAACACTTACAGAGACCCTAAATCAAATGGACCTAATAGACGTCTACAGATCTCTTCATCCAAACTCAAAAGAGTATACCTTCTTTTCAGCACTGCATGGAACCTTCTCCAAAATAGACCATATAGTTGGTCATAAAGAAAGCCTCAACAGATACAAAAAGATTGAAATAATCCCTTGTATCCTATCTGACTACCATGGACTTAAGCTGGACCTCAACAACAACAGAAAAAACAAACAGCCTACACGCACATGGAAACTGAACAACCTGTTACTCAACGACAGCTGGGTTAAGGAAGAAATAAAGAAAGAAATTAAAGACTTCCTAGAATTCAATGAAAATGAAGGCACAACATACCCAAATTTATTGGACACATTGAAAGCAGTGATCAGGGGAAAATTTATAGCACTAAGTGCCTGCAATAAGAAATTCGTAACATCACATACAAACAACTTAATGGCCCAACTGAAAACCCTAGAAAAAAAGAAGCAGATACACCCAAGAGGAGCAAAAAGCTGGAAATAATCAAACTCAGGGCTGAAATCAATCAATTAGAAACAAATAAAACTATTCAAAGAATCAATGAAACAAAAAGCTGGTTCTTTGAGAAAATCAACAAGATAGACAAACCCTTAGCCAAACTAACTAAAAAGCAGAGAGAATCTGTCTAAATCAACAAAATCAGAGATGAAAAGGGTGACATAACTACAGACACTGAAGAAATTCAAACAATCATTAGGTCATATTACAAAAGCCTTTATGCCACAAAATTTGAAAATCTAAATGAAATGGACAATTTTCTTGATAGATTCCATCTTCCAACATTAAGTCAAGATCAGGTAGAAAGACTGAACAGCCCTATATCCCCCAAGGAAATTGAAGCAGTCATTCACAGTCTCCCCTCCAAAAAAAAAGCCCTGGGCCAGATGGTTTCAGCACGGAATTCTACCAGACCTTCAAAGAAGTGCTCACACCAATTCTCCTGAAAATATTCCACAAAATAGAAACAGAAGGTACATTACCAAACTCATTCTATGAAGTGAGAGTCACCCTGATACCTAAACCACACAAAGACCCAACAAAAAAAAGAGAACTTCAGACCTATCTCTCTTATGAACATTGACACAAAAATACTCAATAAAATACTTGCAAACCGAATCCAAGAACACATCAAAGATATCATCCACCACGACCAAGTAGGCTTCATCCCAGGCATGCAAGGGTGGTTCAACATACGGAAATCCATCAATGTAATCCACCACATAAACAAACTGTAGGAGAAAAACCACATGATCATCTCCTTAGATGCTGAAAAAGCATTTGAAAAAGTCCAACACCCATTCATGTTTAAAGTCTTGGAGAGATCAGGAATACAAGGCACATATCTAAACATAATAAAGGCAATATACAGCAAGGCTATAGCCAACATCAAACTCAATGGAGAGAAACTTAAATCAATCCCAGTGAAATCAGGGACAAGACAAGGCTGCCCACTCTCTCCATACCTCTTCAACATAGTACTTGAAAGTCCTAGCCAGAGCAATAAGACAACTAAAGGAGATCAAGGGGATACAAATCAGAAAGGAAGAGGTCAAAGTGTCACTATTCACAGATGATATGATAGTATATATGAGCGACCCGAAAAATTCAACCAGAGAACTCCTCCAGTTGATAAACACCTTCAGCAAAGTGGCAGGATACAAAATCAACTCAAAAAAATCAGAAGCCCTCCTGTATACCAAAGACCAAAGGGCCGAGAAAGAAATTAGGGAAACAACAGCCTTCACAATAGCCACTAATAATATAAAGTACCTTGGGGTGACACTAACCAAGCAAGTGAAAGACCTGTTTGAGAAAAACTTCAAGTCTCTGAAAAAGAAATTGAAGAAGATCTCAGAAGATGGAAAGATCTCCCATGCTCATGGATCGGTAGGATTAACATTGTGAAAATGGCCATCCTGCCAAAGGCAATCTACAGATTCAATGAAATTCCCATCAAAATTTCAACTCAATTCTTTATTACAGACCTTGAAAAAAAGATTCTCAGCTTCATATGGAGAAACAAAAAACCCAGAATCTCCAAAACAATCCTGTACAACAACAGATCATCTGGAGGCATCTCTATCCCTGATCTCAAGTTGTACTACAGAGCAATAGTAATAAAAACTGCATGGTATTTGCATAAAAACAGAAAGGAGGATCAATGGAACCGCATAGAAGACCCAGAAATAAACCCACACACCTATGAATACTCGATTTTTGACCAAGAAGCCAAAACCATTCAATGGAAAAAAGACAGCATCTTCAACAAATGGTGCTGGTCCAACTGGATGTCCACATGTAGAAAAATGAAAATAGATCTATATTTATCACCCTGCACAAAACTAAAGTCCAAGTGGATCAAAGACCTCAACATAAAACCAGATACCTTAAATCTGTTAGAAGAAAAAATGGGGAACAGCCTAGAACTCATTGGCACAGGAGACAACTTCCTGAACAGAACACCAACAGCACAGGCTCTAAGAGCAACAATCAATAAATGGGACCTCATGAAACTGAAAAGCTTCTGTAAAGCAAAGGACACTGTCATCAAAACAAAACGCCTGCCTACAGATTGGGAAAAAATCTTCACTAACCCTTTATCGGACAGAGGACTAATATCGAGTATATACAAAGAACTAAAGAAGCTAATAAACAGCAAACCAAGTAATCCAATTAAAAAATGGGGAACAGAGCTAAACAGAGAATTCTCGACAGAGGAATATCAAATGGCAGAGAAACACTTAAAGAAATGCTCATCCTCATTAGCCATCAGGGAAATGCAAATCAAAACAACCCTGAGATTTCACCTTACACCCATCAGAATGGCCAAGATGAAAAACTCAGGGGACAACACATGCTGGAGAAGTTGTGGAGAAAGGGGAATCCTCCTCCACTGCTGGTGGGAATGTAAACTGATACAACCACTCTGGAAATCTATCTGGCGCTTTCTAAGACAATTAGCAATAGTGCTTCCTCAAGACCCAGCTATACCACTGCTAGGTATATACCCAAAGTTTGCTCAAGTACACAAAAGGGATATTTGCTCAACCATGTTTATAGCAGCTTTATTTGTAATAGCCAGAACCTGGAAACAACCCAGATGTCCATCAACGGAGGAATGGGTACAGAAATTGTGGTATTTTTATACAATGGAATACTACTCAGCAATCAAAAAGGAGGAAATCATGAAATTTCCAGCAAATGGTGGGATCTAGAAAAGATCATTCTGAATGTAATATCCCAGAAGGATTAAGATAAACACGGTATATACTCACTTATATAGACCTATAAGATATGATAAACATAATGAAATCTATACACCTAAAAAATATAATCAAGAGAGCGGACATGGGGTAAGATAATCAATCCTCATTTAGAAAGACAGATGGGATGTGCATTGAACGTATGGCAGGAGTCTACTGAGCGCATTTGAAAGACTCTAAGTAGCAGTGTTTTCAAAGCAAAGACTCATGACCAAACCTTTGGCAGAGTACAGGGAATCATAAGAAAGAAGGGGAGTTAGTCTGATGGGGAAAGGATAGGAGCTCCACAAGGACTAAATATATCTGGGCACAGGGTCTTTTCTGAGACTGACATGCAACCAAGGACCATGTATGGATATAACCTAGAACCTCTGCTCAGATGTAGCCTGTGGTAGCTCAGTAACCAATTGGTTTTCCATAGTGAGGGGAACAAGGACTATTTCTAACAGGAACTCAATGACTGGCTCTTTGTTCTCCCCACCCCCCAAGGGAGGAGCAGTCCTGTTAGGCCACAGAGGAGGGCTTTGCAGCCAGTTCTGAAGATACCTGATAAAACAGGATCAGATGAATGGGGAGGAGGTCCCCCCTATTAGTGGACTTGGCAAGGGGCACGGTGGAGATGAGGGAGGGAGGGACTGGGAGTGAATGAGGGATCGGGACATGGCTGGGATACAGAGTTAATAAAATTTAACTGATAAGAAAAAAAATTCAAAAATAAATAAATAAATAAAATGTATCATGTTTAGATACTGTGTATACTTGCTGTCTTTGTTGCAGCTGCTTTCAGAAATGATCTATGGGAAGAATCTTCTGTGAAGCATTCATAATTCAGAAAAATAAATAGACTTTTATTATGTAAAAAAAAAAGAAAACAAATAAGAACAACTGAATGGATGTCTGAAAAAGAGTAATCCTTGTAAGAAACTGGTGTCACCTCTGTGGAACTCACCATGGAACTTTTAAAAAACTAAATGCAAGTTCTACCTATGTTGCTCCTGAGTATGTATCTAAAGGAAACTAAGTCAACATGCTTCAGAAATACTTTACACGTATATGTTTCTTGCTGTATTATCCACAGTAGTCAAAATGAGTGTACTAGTTACGTCATTGCTATGAGAACATATCTCAGCAAAGCAAATATAAGAAGGGGAAGTACTTTACTGCAGGAAGTCATGGCTCCAGGACTGTGAGACTCCTGCTCACACTGCATCTAGGGTCAGGAGGCAGACACTGGTGAGTGCTGAGACTAAATTCACTTTCTCATTTTTTGACAGTCCACGACTGCTGCCCAGGACTGTCAAAATTCTATATGCCACCTTCACCTGAACTCCATCTGCCCACCTCAGTGAACTTAAGCTAGAAAATCCCTCACAAATTTGACCAGAGATTTGTCTCCAAGGTGATTCTATATGCTGCCAAGTTTATAATCAATATTAAACGCCAAGATTCAAAACTGGTTTAGATGTTCATCAATAGCCCACTGGATAATGAAAATGTGGTACACAAACACAATGACTTTTTTCGTGAAATTACGTTAGCTGCAGAAAATATAAATATTGTATATTTTCTTTCATATGTAGATTCTTTAAAAAAAATCACTATTTGAGAGAAGAGGACCAGAGGAAGTTTCAGACCAGTGGACTGATAGAGTATTCGAGGAATGGGGGACAAACATGAGTGAAGTACTCTGATAACAATATTCGAAATGTCAGAATGAGACCTATAATTGAAAACCAGCTTAACAAAATCTGGAAAAGGAACAAGGAAATTAAATCCCAAAAATAGAACAAATAAATGACATCTCTTATATTGAAATAATTGCAGATTTACTAGGAAACGGCACGGTGGGACAGAAAGTGCTATAGAGTTTGAATCCAGTTTCCTCTGATGGGTAAATGCCAACTGTAGCAATAACTGTCTGCAATATTGGATTAGGTAATTGAAAATGAGGAAATGTTCCTATCACTTATTTCTTTATTTTGTATGCATGTCTCTCTGTGCTCACATGCCATTGAGTACTTTTGGCAGCCAGAAAACAACTGGAAGGAATCCATTATGCCAGTCCCGGAGTCTAAACTCAGGTCACCAAGCTTAGTGCTTTTCAGAGGTGAACAATCTCACTGCTCCCCCCCCCCCAAGGGAACAGGCACTACTTCTGACATGAACTCAGTGGCTAGCTCTTTGAACCCCACCCCCACCCCCGAGAGAGGAGCAGCCTTTCTAGGCCACAGAGGAAGACATTGCAGCCAGTCCTGATGAGACCTGATAAGATATTGTCAGATGTGGGGGAGGAGGACCTCCCCTATCAGTGGACTTAGAGAAGGACAGGGAGGAGATGAGGGAAGGAGGGTAGGATTGGGAGGGAATGAGGTAGGGGGCTACAGCTGAGATACAAAGTAAATAAACTAATTAATATAAAAAATAAAAAATGAAAAAAAGTTTTATATGTTTCAGTATTCAACCCTAGCATTGCATTTTTATTTATTTGTTCTTATTTTGTGTCTTGCCTTCACTACACCAAGAATTATGTAAGTATCCACATGATACTGTCTTAAAGAGCTTGAAATGTAGACTTTAGCCAACACTAAATTGTTTTTCTTTGTCAGAAACAGGCTACTTTCCTAAATAGATTCATACTATATGAAGAATAAAGTACATCTCCTTACAGTGTACAGTGCCATGAGTTGTTTAATTTTTATGTATAATTTGCCCTTTTCTTCCTGACTTAGTCCTTTGATCTTGATTCATTTAAGAAATTGCTGGGGATGACAAAAGAGCCCTTGAAATCTTACACTTGATTTTTTTTCTGCCCTTGTACAGAGAAGTTTACAATACTTTTTAATGTTAACACCTGATCATTAAGAGTCCGCAGGACTCTCACTGGTCTGTTAATAATAAGTGGTTCTGATAGTTTCCAGGCCCACACAGACGAACATTCTTATTAGGAATTAGGGTTTGGCCTTTAATGTAGAAACATTCCTACCAAAACCAAATCCTGACTTACAGTCATTTTAAACATCAGAACTGTACAGATTTCAAAAAATAGGGCTTAGGAAAGGTCCACAAAAATGCTGACATCTGTTAAGAGATTATATGTGTAGAAACAGATCAAACAGATCAGGTCCTGTCATAAGAACCCAAAATTATCACTTCCCTTCTCAGCTTCTCTCTGGAGAAAATACTGAGTAATTTTTTTTTTTTTTTTTTTCTGAAAGACAGATAACATAAGCACATATCATCTTTTACCCTCTGGTTTGATGGCCATGCTGGAGGATTGTAAGCAACAGAATAAACTGCATGAACTTATTTTCCTTCTCTCTTTAATTGTGGCCAATATATATTCTCTTCAGATACCTAGAAAAATAGCCAGGTAGAAACTTGGTATAGAAATGATTATCTCATTGTTTTCCAATAAAAGATATGTTTCTTTGTGGTCCATTTGTGGCCTTTAACACTATGTTCTCTTTAGGAAAGAACAAAAGAAGGTCTTCTGTTGGTAGCATAAAGTCACTGGGGTGCCCAGCATGACTAAGGTTCAGAACATGACTCTTGTCAAGGCCATAGAGAAACAGTAGTAACATACTAGGGAGAGTTAAAGAGCTTAAAGAATTTTTGAGATATTTTAGCAAACCAAAATTGAACTCCTCTCAAAAGGCAAAAAATACTAACTTTGTTTCAACTTCCTCTGAGTGTTAGTTTTCTCCATCCTCTTTTCTAAGTTTGCTCATTTACTATTTTTCTCATATTCAAATCTTTCCTTTTTTTATGCTGATGTCTGAATTATTCATTAATTCATCATTCGCCAAGTGCTTACTTTGTAAGGCACTAAACTGTATTATGTGTGCTTGACGCAAAACTTGACTAGATTGGTTTTCTACCCATAAGGATCCCACTATCACAACTTTAAGTCTTGTTCTAGGCAGAAACTGGCTTTTCTAAAATTGAAACCAGTTTTCAGTTGAGAAGATAGAATATCAAACTTCAGTATTTTAGGCATTATTGGAAAGTATTTGAAGGACCCCAAGACCACTTCTCTAAACAGTTAATATTAAAAATAGGCCCATGTTGTGTTAATGAGTTCTCCAGATCCGTGAGAACATAAAACTTTAAAGTTGATTGGTAGCAGTATATTAAACTGCACACACCTTAAGTCAGGAGCTGTAGATTATTTATCTTTGAATACCCTTTGCATTCCAGACTACATAGGGTTTAGGAAACACTGACTCCAGAGGTGGAAAAATAGAAGAAGATGGGCTAACTTTACACATCTGTCTCAAAAATAAATGTATTTTAGGGTATTGAAATAGCCCCTGGTTACTGATGATAGGGCCCTAACATTCATTATACACACTTCTCTATGCACAATGTAACAATTTTTCAGCAAAAAGCAAAAAGGTTATGCTGTTAGTCTCTAACCAAAAGGGGTGGACATGCAAAGTGAGATTTTTTTTTTCCGTAGGTCTGTTAGCAATAAATAGTCAATATGTGAATATTATTCTGTAGAATTTCAGGCTAATTATGATATAATATATAAAAGTTAAAATTGTTCTTCCTTTTAGAAAGGGAGAAAAATTTAGTGAAAAGAGGCCCTGAATAAATATAGTTTGAAATGCTTCTTAAGATATTTATTGTTGTTATGTTATATTGGACAGTTTATTGAATAAAGTTTTAGTGCTACAGAGTCATGATCTGTAAAATTAGGGTAATAGTAATTGTTACCTAAACTTACTCTAATGATTATGTTAGATAGTATATGTATATAAAACTAAAATATTTTGAGATTTTTTTTTTTGTATATGAGTCTTGTATTTACACCATTGGCTGGTCTCTTCCTCCTCCAACTCTTCCCATACCCTACCTACTCCACTTCCCATACCCTAGCATATACATATATATATATATATATATATATATATATATATATATATATATGTGTGTGTGTGTGTGTAAGATATATATATGTATATATACATATATGTATACGTAGGATATATGTATATATATCCTACAGATATATATATACGTGTATCCTACAGATTATATGTATATATATCCCATATATGTATATATATATATACATATATATACATATATATATGTATAGGGGTATTTGTGCATGTGTATATGTGTCTGTATGTGTCTGAATTAAGGCCATTTAACATTGTTTTGTGTATGTGTTCAAGGAACACCCACATGGGACTAGATAATCAAACAGTTCTCTCATTTATGAAGAACACTAATTCTCCCTTTCTCACCAGTCATTGATTGCATACAGCTCATTATTTAGGGGTGGGGCCTTATACAAAAAATTTTTTGAGCTAGACTTTGTGTTTCTTCAAAAAAACTGAAATTTTAGTCTTTCCATTCATTAGCTGCTTAAATGTCTCTAACACATAAAAGGTGTTTTATAAGTGTTTTTAATTAATCAGCATTTTACATGCATTAGTAAAACAACTTCCAATCCAGTTTTCCAAGTAATAAAGGCAACACAGATTGCAATGTTCTATTTTAATGTCTTAACGCCCAAATAATGTTAAGCAAATCATCATTCTAAAACACATTTATAAAATCCTAAATCAATTGTTTCATAGACATATATGAAAACTTTAGCATCCCATGAAAAGTATAGTATAGTTTAAAAAAAAAGATATTAAAGCTATTTAAACATAAAGCCTGCCCATGGGTTAATTATTGTGTCAATTTGAAAAACAGCTATAGGTATCTTGAAGCACACCATAAAGTGTAAGGAGTATGCAGACAAGGCTCCCATATTTTAGTTACTAAAGGCATAAACTCGTTCCAGTCTGGCTAAAAATATCAGGAAGTCTAGGCCAATGTTTCTAGTCTACTATTTTCATGAGTGTAATGTAATGCCATAGACTTGACTTTGGATTTCCTCATTAGTTAATGATGTTGACAACTTCCACAATGCTTACAAATTACTTTTCAATCATAAAAACTTGTGAACATAAGGACAGAGTAGTCTTACATAAATGTGTGTTAAGGCATAATTCACATCAATCATAAGAAAAATGACAGGATCTCTTACTAGCTCAGGGCTTTCCTATTAAGAAAGACTGGCTTGTCCTTGATTCAAAGGGATCTTCTTGTCTTTGTTACCCTGGCACTGGGATTACAAATGTGTGCCACTATGCCAGGGTTTTATCTGAGTGCTGAGGCCTCCACTGAGGTAGATCCTAATGTTTGTAAGGCAAGTATTTTATACACTGTGTTCTGTCCCTGGGCAGGGTGCATTATTTCAGACAAAGTAACTTTGGGTTGTTGAACAAATAAATCATCTGAAATTGTTTTTATTCTTTGTCCAATTTAAGATGTAGTGAAGTTTTTTACTGATAGTGTTCATTAAAATAGGAACAAACCCAACAGTGTATTAAAAATCATCCAGAGATTAAGGTTTTTGTCACTGTTAGAGCACTGAACAAAGTTATTATAGGTACTTGTTAAAAAAATACTTGATGAATAAATAGGTGAGTGCTATCTTGTTGCTTTTTATAATACCGTGATCCAGCCCAGAATTTAAGGTCTGTTGATATACCCTTCCCTTCTTAGCTTTCAATATAAACGAAACAGAAAATCTCGTTATTTTGTGACATCTTTTTTAATTTTTAAGTATTTAAACTATATTAGGTGTGTGTTTCCCTTCCTATCACATGCATACCTGGCACCCATAAAGGCAAAAAGAGGGTATCAATTGCTCTAGAAATGAAAGTACATATGGTTGTGAGCTGCATTGAAGATGTTCTTAAGTTCTTGAGCCATCTTTCTAACTCCATAACATATTTTAATCTTATTCTTTGTTTTTGTTACCACTAATTCTATCTGCCAGTATTCAAGCAAATGGCTTTGTTGTCATGCTTTTTATTATTCCATAAACAACATTTCTTACCTAGTTTGCTGATAGCCAGTAGGCTGTAAGAATTAAGGAATGCTCTCATCTTAACATCATAGACTTTCTTTGTTGATTATACATAATTTCTTGTCCATGACAGGCTTTGAGATTTTTAAATTTTTAGTCATTCTCTTTCCCCTCTTATTCAAAATAAATTTCTGAGTACTACTTTAGACCAGTTACATTTTTCCTTATTTGTTTCTTATTTAATTTAATTTTTCTTATAATTTATTCATTTTATATCCCGATTGCAGCTTCCTCCCTCATTTCCTCCCAGTTCCACCCTCCCTTCCTCCCTCTTCCCTCCATTCCCTTCCCTAGTCCATTGGGGAAGTTCTCCTCACCTGATATCTTACCTGAGCCTATCAAGTCTAATCAGGACCACCTGGATACTTTTCCATGTCAGAGACATCCTCTGCTCCTCTTACTAGGGAACCCACATGGACTGAGATCTCATGGGCTACATCTGAGCAGGGTGTCCATGTCCTCTCCATGCATGGTCCTTGGTTGATTCATCAGACTCTGCAGACCTCCCTGGGCCCAAGTATTTTTGGCTCTGATGGTCTCATTGTGGAGTTCCTGCATCCTGTAGATCTTTCTATCTCCCCCTTTTTCCATAAGATTCCCTGTACTCTGCCCAAAGTTTGTCTGTGAGTCTCAGCATCTGCTACTAGTCCCTGCTGGGTGGAGTCTTTTAGATGACATCTGTGGTAGGCTCCCGTCCTGTTCCCTCTCTTCTGCTACTTCCAGTGTCTATCCTGTTTGCCTTCTGAATGTGAGTTAGGCATCCTCCCTATGGTCCTCTTTATTGTTTAGCTTCTTTAGGTCTGTAGGTTTTAGTCTGTTTATTCTTTATTTTACGGCTAATATTGGCTTATTTTTTTAATTTTTTATTTAACTTTTATTAATTACACTTTATTCATTTTGTATCCCCCCATATGCTCCTCCCTCCTCCCCTCCCGGTCGCACCCTCCCCCCCTTTCTGCATGCATGCCCCTCCCCAAGTCCTCTCCTTCTTTCTGATAGTGAGTATATAACATGAGTGTTTTTCTGGTTCTGGGTCCTTATTTGTTTCTTAAAACAATGCCTCTAGTTTATTATTCATTTCAAGATTTGCTCATTTTGTCTTTTCATGTCTCTAGCTTTTAAATGTGTCTTCCTTTAGAAAACTACGAGGGGCAAAATAACTCTAAAATAGGGTATTTTAAATGAATAATAATAATATGATAATGTAAATCCATTGACAATATGCTCACAATTTCAAGGATTCTGTTACCCAATGAAAAAGACCATTTTTTTTGAATCAAGATTTCAATTTTCTCACTTAGTGGGAGAGCAGGATATGATTGTCTTAGGAACGTGGATAGACCAGAAATAGGGGGAAGAGAGAGGGAGAATGGGAGCAGGGGGAGAGGAGGAAGGGGCTCTGATTGGGTTGTAAAGTGAATAAAAATTAAGATTTAAAATACAATAAAGACAAATTTAAAAATTAAAAAAAAACAACTCTGGGGCCATATTTTTTCCGGTTTAATTTTGAGTCCCCTGTTGTATTCCATTGGTCTACATGTCTATTTTTGTGCTAGTGACATACTGTTTTTGCTATTGAGCTCTATATTATATGTTGAAATCATGTAGTGATACCTCCAATATAATTTTTTTTGGCTCAAGATTGTGTGTGTTTGTGTGTGTGCGCGTGTGTGCATGTGTGTGTGTTTGTGCCTTTAGTTCTAATTTTCCTATTGTTTTCTACAAGTTCTGTGAAAAATGCTGTTGACATTTTTATGGAGTTGAATATAATTTACATTTCAATGTGCATTATATTGAATGTATCAATTACTTTAAATAATGCACCCATTTTCACCTTTTAATTGTACACATTCATGATCTTTCTATCTTCTAATGTCTTCTTGAATGCCTTTATTCAAATTACAGGTCATATTACAGACTTGTAATAAAAACAGCATGGTACTAGTATAAAATCTGACAAATTGTCTAATGGAATAGAATAAGAAACAGATAAAAGTCTACACCTCTACAGATACCTTATTTTTAACAAAGAGACCAACAATACACACAGTAGAAAAGGCAGCATCTTCAAACATATGGTGCTGGTCAAGCTGGGTATTTGTATGTAGAAGAATGAAATTCAAACTTCTTCTCTCACCCTTCTCAAAACTCAACACTAAATGAATCAAAAACCTCAATATAAAATCTTGTACACTGATAGAAAAAAATTAGGAATATTCACATTCATTAGCACAGGAAAGAACTTTTTTCCTGCTTTGGAATGTGTGTGTGTGGTGTATGTATGTGTGTGTGTATACATATATACATACGTAACTTGTTTTTTCTTGTAATGCATCCTGATGGCAGCCTCCCATCCTTTCACTTTTCTGATTCCCCCCTTCCCCAGAAAGTACTTTTTATTAACAGGATATTATTAAGTCTTTAAGCTTAACAATTAAAAAATATATTTAACAGAAATTCACTTACTAGTATATACAACTAACTAAAAAATCTAAATGCAAGTAAACAAATGATTCTGAGTGAGGTAACCCAGACTTCAAAAGACAAACTTCACATTTTTTTTTGTTTGTGTAAGTTAGCTTTGAATCTTTAGATATGAGTTTTTAATTTGGAATACCCTTAGAAGTCAAAATTTACTAAATGACCATATTGTAGCATAAAATTAAACGTAATTCTCAAAAGATGAAACACAAATGGCAGAAACACATTTCAAAAATATATTCAACATCTTTTTCCATCAATGAAATGCAAATTTAAACTAATTTTAAATTTCATCTTGTCCTTTCCAGAGTAAAAAAAAAAAAAAGATGACAAATAAATCCCGGCATGGGTTTAAGTAAAGCGGAACACTTATTTCCTACTTGTGTGAGTAAAAAACTGTTGCAGTCATTATGGAAATCAATGTGGAGGTTCCTCAAAAAGCTAAAAATAAATCTGCTACCCAAATCTAGCTATACGACTCTTGAAAATACACCCTAAGAACTCTATATATTTTAATGTAGAGATGCTATTGAATACAAGTTCTATTCTCTTCATGATTGTTAGGAATGGAATCTGCCTATATGTCTCTTAGCTGATGAGGAGATAATGAAAATATGATATTTTCATATATTCATATAGAATGGAATACTACTCAATTGTTAAGAAAAACAAAATCATCAAATTCTCAGGTAACTAGAAGAAACAAAAGAATTATTCTGATGAGTTAACCCAGACCACAAAAGACAACCGTCACATTTTTTCTCTTGTTTGTTGATGCTAGCTTTGAATCTTCAGATATTTGTGTGTGATGTGGAATACCCCTAGAGGTAAAAAACAAACAAACAAACAAAACAAAAAACTAAAGGGCCATAAGAGCACATTTCAAGGAAGAGGAGATATAACTCAGTGACTTGAATGTTTAAGGGGAATAACAGAACAGGAACAAAGGAGCAATTAAAGGTGGGTTAAGGTTGGGAGAGTACAGTAGAGGAAGGAATACTGGAAAGGATATATAACACTAATGGCCTTTTGAAAAAGTCGCATGGAAGCCTAATACTGTAGATTCTTTCCAAAACACACACACACATATGTGTGTGTGTGAATGTGTGAGTGTGTGTGTATGTGTATAAATGCAATTACCCTAAAAATAGGGCAACAATGCCCCTTCTAGACTAAAGGCTAACAAAAGAAAAGCCTATGAAGATAGAAATAGGCAAAAAATGGAAGAAACCTTTACTGGGAGTGGGGATAGATAATACAGTGGAAGAGCAAAGAAAAGATAATGCTAAGAATGTTGAAAGAAGCCATAGGGATGAATTTTTATATTTTATAATTTTAAAATACATCCATACAGCAACACATAGACACACACACACACACACACACAATTTCAATGAGGTTACATCACTTGGGATGATAATGCTCACCCATGGATTACCTAATAAAAACTTTAGTGCCAGACAATGGAAACTTCCCTTCAGATTGTTTCCAATGAAGTCCAAGAGATAACCCCAGAACAACACATGTTATTGTCATTGTTCTTAGTTGTGTTCTAGAACTTGAAGGTAAGACTACGTTGCTGAAGACACCACAAACTTTAGACACAGAAACTGTAATATTTTTGTGTTGGAACTGAACTGGGAGCCTCTTGTCCAATTTCTCTCACACAGCATCAAAAGGTGCTATGCAAGCTGCCTTTAGAGAAAAGTAATCAATAGTACTACTGGGTGATAAAATCCATGAACCACAACAATAACCATGTAGTTCTTGGTTATTTGGAATTAGTTTGTGGCTGGGGCATAGAATAATTTGCAATTTTTGAATGTTTAGACAGAGCTTAATGGGAGTCTGGAAGAAAAGAAATATTAAGTAGACAGTAGATACCTGGTTCATAAGGTTTCAAGGGGAAATAAGGACTCTGATCTATCAAGAACTGGGTTAGGTGTCATTTGAGTGGTATTTTGGTCAGGAATCTAGCTGCATTCTACCCATCTTCTGAGACCCTGAGTGCATTTTAATTAAATGATAATGGTCTAATTTCCTTAGGTTGGTGCAAAGGTGTCAAGCAGGCACACATACATTGCTGATTATGGATATAATATAACTAGTTACTTCTAACTTATGTTGCTTTGACTTCCTTGCCTTAGGGCATTGGACACTGAACTGTAAGCAAGGATAAGACAAAACAAAACAAAGCCTTCCTCCCCTAAGTTGCTTTTTGTCAGGGCATTTAATTTCAGCAAAGTGAAAGAATCTATGATACTGCTTTTCTGAGTAATTCTTTTCTTTCTTTCCCTCTTTCTTTCTTTCTTTCTTTCTTTCTTTCTTTCTTTCTTTCTTTCTTTCTTTCTTTCTTTCTTTCTTTCTTTCTTTCTTTCTTTCTTTCTTTCTCCTTGAGGCTTCATGCCTCAAAGCAATATAGTGCTCATTTGCTTTTTCTGCCATAATATAAGAAGATCCAAAAGGGACGCAAAAGGGAAAGATCCAAAATAAAATAAGTTTCCAGAGCACACCATAGTATCCATAATACTGAAACTATAAAATAATAAAATTAAGATCACTGTGAGGGGCTTTCAATTTCAAAGCTTTGTTTTATTTCTTCACTTGCTGTTTTTAGATAAATATCTGTATATGACTAACCAGTTAACCCTTTCAATGGGGCCAAGACTAAGATTATGAAATCCTAAAAGTTTGTATTTGAAACCCTTATAGCTACATTCTGAGAAATGGAGGTGTTTTTAGTCTTCTTACTCTTTCTCCAGCCATGCTTAAAGCTATCCTCACAATATCTTTACAACATGTTTGTAAGGACTCAACATGTTAAAGTTAGTATTGTTAAAGATAAGTATAAGAAGACACAATTCTTAACCTCAAACAAGACCACAAATCACATATTTAGTCATCTTTTGGGGTGACCTTACTAAGCACAGTCTCAAATCATTCCATTTGAGTAACCCAATAAGGTTTGTCCTAACTTTCAAAGAAGTTTTTTTTTTTTTGAATTTTATTTTTTTTCTTATCAGTTACATTTTATTAACTCTGTATCCCAGGTGTGTCCCGATCCCTCATTCCCTCCCAGTCCCTCCCTCCCTCCCTCATCTCCACCATGCCCCTTTCCAAGTCCACTGATAGGGGGGACCTCCTCCCCATTCATCTGATCCTGTTTTATCAGGTATCTTCAGGACTGGCTGCAAAGCTCTCCTCTGTGGCCTAACAGGACTGCTCCTCCCTTGCGGGGTGGGGAGGTCAAAGAGCCAGCCATTGAGTTCCTGTTAGAAATTGTCCTTGTTCCCCTCACTATGGGAAACCAATTGGTTACTGAGCTACCACAGGCTACATCTGAGCAGAGGTTCTAGGTTATATCCATACATGGTCCTTGGTTGCATGTCAGTCTCAGAAAAGACCCTGTGCCCAGATATATTTGGTCCTTGTGGAGCTCCTATCCTTTCCCCATCAGACTAACTCCCCTTCTTTCTTATGATTCCCTGTACTCTGCCAAAGGTTTGGTCATGAGTCTTTGCTTTGAAAACACTGCTAGTTAGAGTCTTTCAAATGCGCTCAGTAGACTCCTGTCATACATTCAATGCATATCCCATCTGTCTTTCTAAATGAGGATTGATCATCTTACCCCATGTCTGCTCTTTTGATTATCTTTTTTAAGTGTACAGATTTCATTATGTTTATCACATCTAATATGTCTATATAAGTGAGTATATACTGTGTTTGTCTTTCTCCTTCTGGGATATTTCACTCAGGATGATCTCAAAGAAGTTCTTATTGTTACTATTCCTTAATTTCTAAAACAGACACTATAACAAAATATAGCTACATTCCAATTTGGATATATTGATCTCATATAGTCAGCCTGAAAGTCATATGTGACTCAGACATATGCCTACATATACATATAAGGGGGGAGGGGAGGAAAACACAAGATGATAATAGAGTAAGATGGGCATGTGCATAGCATGAAGCTCAGTACATTCTTGACACATTCTCTGTTAAAGTACCATTGCAAATGCACATGACCCTTATGTCTTTGGATGGAAACATTAGAGGTTGTAGTCATGGAATGGAATGATGTCTGGAAGCATAGTGTCTTCTTTAAGGTTAGCAAACGGTGAAGGCTACCTAGTAGCCTCCTGAGCACTGAAAATGGATTTCTCTAATAAGTAGATATTAGAAGACTGAAGCAGAAAGAAGGCAGGGTAAGGAATAAACTATGATAGAAAGAGAATGGGAGATCAATATGCAAATTGATATTACTGCTTTCTGTAAAGAGGTGATTAGGATTTTATGTGCATAGCAATTGTTCCCCCCCCCCAGTGGTAAAATAACCCAGTTAAACTAGGCTTTTGCATAGCCCAGGCTTTAATTTCAATGTTCAGAACAGACTGAGAAAACTACTGTAATATGTGGCAAATTGAAGTCAGATACTCTGTTCCCGGTTGAAGACGTGTACAAATCATGGAAACTCTGAATTTATCAAAGCCAAAATTTGAATTTACGTTGCCCACGATATCCTCTGAGGCGAATGCTTTCCCAAACAACTGAGGGATGCTGATGAACAGTTCTACCTCCCATTAGAGGTAAACGCTTTTTTTTTTCCTGTTTTGCTGAATAAACTACGTTACTTCCTCTTCTAGCTGTACAAGCCTGCAGTTCACTACAGGATATCTGGGTAGAAAGGGTAAGGTTCTTGGCTTTCTCTTCATATATTCAAAAATAGAACTTAAAAACCTCTGTGAATTGAAAACGACAGTGTGAATTTCTGCTGCTTCCACTGAAAATTCAATTCTGAGTCTGCTAATATCTTACCTTTGGGGGGATTTATTGTTATGAAGAATGGAGACTTCAGTGAGGTAATATCTATTTATAAGTTTAAGTGGTGCAAATGTTTGCTCTAACTGCTGCATGCTTTCTGAGAGGAAATGTGGCTGCCGAGATACAAAACTCCTTTCTCTACAATTTAACATGCCACTGACAAAAACCAGGAGTCCAGACTTGTACTAAATATTGCTCCTAACAATTCTATGTTAAAATTGAGATTATGGTTCATTAAATGCATTATATGTATTAAATACATTGTTTGTGTGAGCCAAGGGGAGAAAATAAACTTAGAGTTTTAAACTCATGGTTTGTATTAACCAAATTAACAGCGTTCAAATAGTAAATGTAGCTAAGTGTCTTAATCTGTTTATAAGATGAGACTTGACTTTTTTTTTCTCAAAATGGGACATTTTCCATGCATGCATTTTCCAGTGGGATGTGATGGCTTCAAATAGCACAAAAGGATTTTCATCAAGCCCTAGAAGCTAGTACAGCTGTCGAGTCTCAATGGGGCTGATTCTCAGCTTATGATGAACGTTTCTTTGGATGTATTTTTAATTTGAGAACATGGGAAGCATTTTCAAAAGACATTCCAAGCATTTTGCTGTCTTTTTAGAAGGAATTCCTCCTGTGGTTCTTAAGGAATGTGTTCTTTTTAAATTCTGCTAATTTCACATATGGAATTTGATTCTTCAATATGTAAAAATATCCACAATATGTAAAATTACATGTGGTTCTAAATGAGAATGTAAGCTGTAGTAAAATATAAGTGAAGCATATTTTTAGGGAAATATAAATGAAACCTATTTACACCAGCACCTTCCTTCTCCTGAGGTGAAAAATCAGTGTATTTTGTACATATTTAATTTCCCCCAAATGAAATGTTGAATACAGTAATTCTCCTTCCCTTTTTTTAAATCCTCAAATGAAGTTTATTATTTTCTATAAAAATTTGGAATAAATGTTTTATCGTATTACTAGTTTTTCCCAGTAACAAAATGAAACTAACAACTCTAGACTGCATGAGCATGACTCACAGAATGGCACTATGTGTATATTATGGTTGCCAAGCGGCACCATACTGTCTGCTCTTGAGAGAGCTTTGCCTAATCTCTCTGACCACAAGTGTGGGTGGAGCTTTTTTCCTATAGCCAAGTTGTTCCAAAGTGACTGATCCTTGGGCTAGTGTATGAAATCCAGCAGGCTAAGCAGATGCACAGCCCTGGGAACCTCCAGAAGGACTGAAATCAGCAGGACTCCCTGGACAGACCCTCCTTAGAAACAGCTTTGGTGGGATTGTGACAAAAGATAGCCTCAGAAGACTTAAAAAATTCTGGGTGGAGTTTTCCCCACAAGTCAGATTCCTCTTCCCCCACTCCACCCAGGAAGTTTAATGGGAAGATCAAGTTACTCAAGCAGCTTCTGAGGCTAGAGGAAGAAGGAAGGAAATTAATCACCCTCCTGTCCCTAGCAGTAGACTTTAACACAACATTGAAAGTTAGTAGGGACTAGATGTTTGCTAAATTGTAGAGCCCTAGGGGAAGGGAGAGGTTTCTGTTGGCTGACTATGCTGATGTCTTACTTTCTGCAGCTGTGAATGTGTGTGTCCTAGAAGACTGAGAAAGAAATTATTCGCTAGAGCATGAGACATTTTCCACATGGTCGAACTTATTGCTCAGGATTGGAAAAATAATACTTGTCTGAAATTTCTAGTGGTATAAAATTATAATATAGCATGAGGGTTAGACTTACAAGTTGGCAACTTCCTAGGCACATTATTCTGAGCCTGGGAAATTAAAAAAAAAAAAAAAGACAGCATTCTGAAGTGTTTCTCTCTGCCTTTAACCAGAAATGCCATGAATAATCTAATCCAGTGGCTATTTATTGTCTCTCAAAGTTCTCCTTTCTTGAAACAAGTGATTCTACTTATGGTAAAAGGTTAAGCTAGTAAAATTAGCTAATGAGTTTATAGGCTCAAGTTTTAGTCAGTTGGTAGATTTTTCACAAACCAGCAAGATCCACACTTTGAAAGATACTAAGTAATTGAAAAGGAGGTAAGGGAGACAAAAAAAAAAAAAGAGACATTACAGCGTAGTACAAAGAGAAGTTTTATGACTTCATACATCTTACTTACGTATTAACCAATACTGTTGCTAATCAATACATGTGCTCCATACGTAGCAAACAACCTCAGAACATTGCCATGAAAATGAGCGCAGTCAATAATAGGGTAAATTTTTTTCTATGTTTGCAAATTTTAATTTTACTTCTTACATTTTATCACAAATATGTAACATAATTTACTTTGGTAACTTCTATATCTCTTCAATAATTTATTCCCCTCCTAAAACTAACTTTTAAATGTAAATAGCAGTGTATGTTTATAAGCTACAATATGTATGATCTTTTGATCACAAACTTACCTATCTGTGGTAAAGATATAAAAAAATGTGGTTTCTTTTTTTAGAATTTTGTAATATACAATGTTATTTACTATGCCCACCATGTAATAAAGTTTATTATTATAACAATTTCTTTATTAACATTATACTATTTTTAAATTTTAGCTTTTCCAGACAGGTTTTCTCTGTATAGCCCTAGCTTTCCTGGAAGTTGCTCTGTAGACTACCCTGGCCTCAAATTCAGAGGTCTGCCTTCCCTTTCCCCCATGAGTGCTAGGGTTAAAGGCATGCATAACCATGTCTAGCTAACTTTGTACACTTTATTTACCATTTCCCCTTTTCTATTTCTTCTTCCTTCCCCTTCCCTTCCCCCACCAGTCTCTGTTAACCATTTTTCTATTCTCTGTTTCTATGAAATATGTTTTTCTATTAAATCTTAGATTATATAGCATTTTTTAGCCTGCTGTATTTCATTTAGCAAATTATCTCTTAGTTCTACCTATTTTGTTGTATATAATAAACTATTTCAGAGTTATACAGTATTTCCTTTTGTATATATGCCACACCTTTTTAAACATTTTTTTATTATTATTATTTTATTTATTTGTTTGTTTTATTAAAATTTATACACTTTGTATCCTGGCTGTAGCCCCCTCCCTCATCTCCTCCTGGTCCCACCATCCCTCCCTCTTTCCCTGCTATGTCTTTCCCCTAAGTCCACTGATAGGCAAGGTCCTTCTCCCCTACTATCTAACCCTAGCTTGTCAGGTCTCATCAGTACTGTCTGTATCCTCTTTCTCTGTGGCTTACTTAGGCTACCTCACCAGGGGATGGTGATCAAAGAGCTGGCCACTGAGTCCATGTCAAAGACAGCCCCTGCTCCCTTTGCTAGGGAACCCACATGGAGATTGAGCTGTCCATTGGCTATGTCTGAGCAGAAGGTCTAGGTCCTCTCCATGCATTGTCCTTGGTTGGAGTATTAGTCTCTGCAGGACACCTGAAGTCAGATTTTTTGTTTGCCACACTTTTATTCATTTATCTATTTCTAGACTTACTGCTTTCATATATTGCCTATGCATAATCATGAAATTATCATAAAAGTATCACTATCTCAACATATTGATTTCAGCTATTTGGGCATATACTCAAGATTGGAGTTATTGGAATATATAGTTCTATTTTTATTTTTTGAGGAACCTGAATTCTGTTTTTAAAAGTGACTGTACTGATATGTATTCCTACTAGCAATGTGCAATGAATTGTTTCTTTTCTGGATGGCTTCTGCGTGCTGGATCTGGACTGAAGGGATTCTGAGGCATTTCTTTGGGCAAGTCAGATAATTCAATATTGGGCCTTACTTAAATAACATGAAACATCCAGAATTTCTCACTTGAAGGCTGGGTCTGATGGAAGAGTCAATTCAATAGCTGCAAAATTCACACATGGTTTTCCTGAGAAGCTTCTGAACCTTTTGAAACTGAGCTTCTCCAGCCAGAGAGTGAAATTTACAACAAACAAAAGCAAATCAGAAACCCAGCTGGACAAAGCTCTCCCACTGAAGGCAGACAAGGCAGTCCAGCTAGGGGAAAGGGATCCAAAGGGAGGAAACAGAGTCAGAGACAGCCCCTACTGCCGTTGTTAGGGGCTCCAACATGAAGATCAAGCTGCACATTGCACATCTGCTACATATGTGTATGGGGCCTAAGTCCAGCCCATGTGTGCTCTTTGGTTGGTGGTTCAGTCTTTGTGAGCCCCCATGTACCCAGGTTAGTTTGCTGTATAGGTCTTCTTTTGGTGTCCTTAATCCATTTGGCTCCCTCAACACTTCCTCCCACTCTTCAACAGGATGCCAGGAGCTCTGCCTATTGTTTGGGTGTGGGTCTCTGCATCTGTTTTCATTAGTTTCTGGATGAAGTCTCCCAGAAGAGAGATATGTTAGGCTCCTATATGCAAACATAGCACAACATCATTAATAGTGTCAGGGGTTGCTCTCTCATGGGTAGGTCTCAAGTTGGGCCAGTCATTGGTTGGCCTTTCCTTCAATTTCTGCTTCAGTCCCAGAAATCCAATCCCAGAAATGCCCCCACTGATTTCTATTCTTTCTTCCAGTTGTCCTATCCTCTGTCTCCCCACAGCTGACCCCCTTCTACAATCCCCTCCCTACTTTCTTTTCCACCCAGTTCCCTCCCTCCATCTACCTCCAATGTCTATTTAATTTCCCCTTCTAAGAGAGATTCCAGCATCCTCCCTTGGGTCCCCCCTGTTATTTACCTACTTTGGGTCTCTGGATTGTAGCATGGTTATCTGAAACTTTATGGCTAATATTGACCTATAAGTGAATACATACTATTCATGTCTTTCTGGGTTTGTGTTACCACACTCAGGATGATATTCAGAAACTCATTTCTTAATTTTGGGTTACATTTATTACAAACAACAACATGGTGCAGATGCAATGATTTCCTCCGAATACATTATAGACCAAACATCTGAGACATTCCCTCTTTTATTAGTTTCCAGTCAGTTGAACCTTAATGAATCTAAGCAAAAAATTATAAAACCTTTTTATTTGCAAATATTTTTTTCACAATAAATTGAAAAAAAAATTAGTACAGGTTCTTTGTGTACACTTTGCCAAGTTTTCCCTAATGAAAAAAATCTTAGGAAACTAGAGGGACAGGGATGAGATGAGGGACAGAGGGTGGGGTTGGGAGGGAATGAGGAAGGGGGCTACAGCTGAGATACAAAGTGAATAAACTATATTAATGCAAAAATAAAAATAAAAAAATACTCTGCCCCTCAAGAAAATTTAAAAAAAATAAAGAAGCCTGAAAAAAAAGGAAAAAAAAAGAAAAAAAAACTATAGTAATTTAGGAGGAAACTGAAAGTGATATAATAAAATGAACTAGATTATAGGCCTTATTTATATTTCATCAGTTTAGCAAGTACTCATGTGTGTGTTTTATCACATGCAAATATTTGTTCAAACAACATCACAATGAATTTGGAAATCCTTTATTATCACAAAAGTTCTCTTGTGTTATACCTTTACATCAAAACCCACTCTAGTCTATAACACTTTGATAACTTTTCATATGCTTTCCACATCAATGTTTTGTTTTGACTCTACTATATAAATGAAATGAAATAATATTAGATGGGTCATTTTCACTTAGCTAGTTTCTTCAAAATCTATTTATTTTCTTTAAAAACTATAAATAAAATCTGTATTAGTAGCTGGTTCTGTATTATTGTTAAACATGAGAATATAACAAACCCTGTTTAAGTATTTACATATTAATCCACAAAAATATCTGTATTGTTGCCATTTTTTTCCTGGGGGGGGGTATTACAAGTAATGATAATGAGCATTTACTTACAAGTTTATTATGGTTAGGTTTTTATTTTTCTTTAGCATCTACCTAGAAGTAGAATTTCTAGCATTTATAGTATGTGTGCTGTTAGTAAAGGCAACATACAGCAAGCCTATAGCCAACATCAAACTAAACAGAGAGAAACTTAAAGCTGAAATCAGGGACAAGGCAAGGTTGCCCACTCTCTCCATATCTCTTCAACATAGTACTTGAAGTCATAGCTAGACCAGTAAGACAACTACAGGAGATCAAGGGGATACAAATCAGAAAGGAAGAAGTCAAATATCACTATTCACAGATGATCTGATAGTATACATGAGTGATGCCCAAAATTGAACCGGAGAACTTCTTCAGCTGATAAACACCTTCAAAAAAAATGGCTGGATTCAAAATTAACTGGAAAAAATCTGAAGTTCTCCTTTCTAAAAAAGACAAATGGGCTGAGAAGGAAATTAGAGAAACAACACCCTTCACAAAAGCTGCAATTAACAAAAAGTAGCTTGGTGTGACTCTTACCAAGCAAGTGAAAGACCTGTATGAAAAAAACTTCAAGTCTCTGAAGAAAGAAATTGAAGAAGATATTAAAAAATGGAAAGATCTGCCATGCTAATGGGATCAATAGGATTAATATAGTAAAAATGGCCATCCTACCAAAAGTAATCTAGAGATGCAATGCAATTCCCATCAAATCACCAACACAATTCTTTACAGACCTTGAAAGAACAATTCTCAATTTCATATGGAATAACAAAAACAAACAAACAAACAAACCCAGAAGAGCTAAAAAATACTCTGCCCCTCAAGAAAAATAAAAAAAAAAAAATAAAGGAGCTATCTACAAAAAAAGATCTTCTGGAGGTATCTCCATCCCTGATCTCACCCATCAGAAAGGCTAAGATCAAAAACTCAAGGGATGATGCATGCTGGAGCATTTCTTTAACAGTTTCTCTGTCATTCAATATTCCTCTGCTGAATATTCTCTGTTTAGCTCTGTACCCCAATTTTTATTGGATTACTGTTTTGTTTTGGTTTTTTTTTTTTTTTTTTTTTTTGCTATTTAAATTCTTGAGCTCTTCAAATATTCTGGATATTAATCCTCTATCATATATAGGGTTGACAATGACCCTTTCCCAATCTGTAGGCTGTCATTTTGTTCTGATGACAGTGTCATTTGTCTTACAGAAGCTTCTCAGTTTCATGATTTCCATTTTATTGATTTTTGATCTTTGAGGCTGTGCAGTTGGTTTTTCTGTCCAGGAAGTTGTCTCCTGTGCCAATAAGTTCAAGGCTCTTCCCCACTTTTTCTTCTAACAGTTTTAGTGTGTCTGGTTTTATATTGAGGTCTTTGATCCACTTGGATTTTAGTTTTATGCAGGGTGATAAATATGGATCTTTTTGCATTTTTCTACATGTAGATATCCAGTTAAACCAGCACCATTTGTTAAAAATAATGTATGGTTTTGGCTTCTTTGTCAAACAGGTGCCCATAGGTGGTAGGTGTGTTGGTTTGTTTCTGGGTTTTTTATTTGATTCCATTGATCCACCAGTCTGTTTCTATGCCAGTACCATGCCGTTTTTTATTATTGTTGCTCTACAGTACAGCTTGAGCTCAGGGATATAGATACCTCCAGACGATTTGTTATTGTACAGGATTGTTTCAGCTACTCTGTTTTGTTTTGTTGTTGTTTTTTTTCTGTATGAAATTGAGAATTGTTCTTTCAAGATTTGTAAAGATTGTTCTGTAAAGAATTGTGTTGGTATTTTGATGGGAATTCCATAAAATCTATAGATTGTTTTTGGTAGGATGGCCATTTTTACTATGTTAATCCTACTGATCCATGAGCATGGGAGATCTTTCCATCTTCTAATGTTTTCTTCTATTTCTTTCTTCAGAGACTTAAAGCTTTTTTTCATACAAGTTTTTTGCTTGCTTGGTTAGAGTCACACCAAGGTACTTTATGTTATTTGTGGATATTGTGAAGGGTGTTGTTTCCTAATTTCCTTCTCAGCCCATTTGTCTTTTGTATAAAGGAGGACTTCAGATTTCTGAGATAATTTTGTATCTAGCCACTTAGCAGGTTTTTATCAGCAGAATGTGTTCTCTGGTAGAACTATTGGCATCACTCATGTATACTATAAAATCATCTGCAAATAGTTATACTTGACTTCTTTTCCAATTTTTATCCCTTCATATCCTTTAATTGTCTTATTGCTCTAGCTATAACTTTGAGAATATGTTAAAGAGGTATGGAGAGAGTGGGCAGCCTTGTCTTGTCCCTGATTTCAGTGGGATTGATTTAAGTTTCTCTCCATTGAGTTTGATGTTGGCTATAGGCTTGCTGTGTATTGCTTTTACTATGTTTAGGTACGTAGCTTGTATCTCTGATCTCTCCAAAACTTTAAATATGAATGGGTGGTGGATTTTTTAAAATGCTTTTCTGGCATCTATGTGGTCTTTTTTTTTCTTTCATTTTGTTTATATGGTGGATTACATTGATGGATTTTTGTCTGTTGAACAACCCCTGCATGCCTGGGATGAAGCCTACTTGGTCATGGTGGATGACATCTTTAATTTGTTCTTGGATTCTATTTGTGAGCATTGTATTGAGTATTTTTGCATCAAAAAATATTCATGTATTTGGTCTGTAGTTTTCTTTCTTTGTTGAGTCTTGTGAAGTTTAGGTATCAAGGTGACTGTAGCCTCATAGAATGTTCCTTCTGTTACTATTTTGTGGAATAGTTTGAAGCATATTGGTGTTAGCTCTTCTTTGAAGGTCTGATAGATTTCTGCCCTGGGAATTTTTTGGATGGGAGACTTTTTTTTTAATTTTATTTTTTTCTTATCAGTTACATTTTATTAACTCTGTATCCCAGACGTGTCCTGATCCCTCATTCCCTCCCAGTCCCTCCCTCATCTCCACCGTGCCCCTTGCCAAGTCCACTGATAGGGGGAACCTCCTCCCCATTCATCCGCTCCTGTTTTGATGGCAGCTTCTATTTTCTTAGAGACTATAGGACTATTTAATTTATTTACCTGATCTTGATTCAGCTTTGGTAAATGAAATCTATCAAGAAAATTATCCATTTCATTTACTTTTCCTAATTTTGTTGCATATGGGCTTTTGAAGTAGGACCTAATGATTATTTGGATTTCTTCAGTGTCTATTGTTACAGTCCCCTATTCATTTCTGATTATTTTTTTTTATTTGGATGGTGTCCCTCTGCCTTTTAGTTAGATTTACTAACTAGATTGTTGATTTTCTCAATTAACCAGCTCTTGGTTTCATTGATTCTTTGAATTGTTCTCTTTGTTTCTAATTTATTCCTTTCAGCCCTGAGTTTGATTATTTCCAGAAGTCTCCTCCTCCTGGGTGTGTCTGGGCCTTTTTTTCTAGTGCTTTCATGTGTGCCATTAAGTTGCTTGAATAAGATGCCTTGAATTTCTTTATGAAGGCACTTAGTCCTATGAACTTTCCTTTTAGTACTGCTTTCATTGTGTCCCATCAGTTATGATAAGTTATACCATCATTTTCATTGAAATCTAGGAAGTCTATCATTTCTTTCATTATTTCCTCCTTGACCCAGTTGTCTTTGTGTAGAGAGTTGTACACTTTCCATGTGTGTGTAGGCTTTTTGATATTTCTGTTATTATTGTTGAGGTCTTGTTTTAGACCACGGTGGTTTGATATGATACAAGGGATTATTTCAATATTTTTGTATCTGTTGAGTCTTGCTCTGTGCCTGACTTTATGGTCAGTTTTGGGGAAGGTTCCATGAGATGCTGAGAATGTATAGGCTTTTATGTTTGAGTGAAAGGTTCTGTAGACATCTATTAGGTCCATTTGATTTAAGACCTCTGTAAGTGTCATTACTTCTCTGTTTAGTTTCCGTCTTAATGATTTTTCCCTTGGTGAAAGTGCACTGTTGAAGTTTCCCACTATTTTTTTGTTGTCATTATTTTATTTTTAATGATATTTTTATTTTTTATATTAATTACAGTTTATTCACTTTCTATCCCAGCTATAGTCCCTACCTCATTCCCTCCCAATATTACCCTTCCTCCCTCATCTTCTCCCATGCCCCTCTCCAAGTCCACTGATAGGGGAGGTCTTCCTCCCCTTCCATCTGACCCTAGCTTATCAGGTCTCATCAGGACTGGCTGCATTGTCCTCCTCTGTGACCTCGAAAGTCTGCTCTCCTCTTTGTAACTGAGATGGTGTGGTGATCAAAGAGCCAGCCACTGAGTTCATGTCAGAGATAGTCCCTGTTTCCCTTACTAGGGAAGTTATCATTATTTTAAAGTTAGGTTTTCTCTTGATGGAATTTGTATCCTGTACTTTCAGAGGTAAGGAAGAGCTCTGCCCATCATACCTGTTCTGTGAAGTACCTGGAGTTTTCTATGGTCTAGATATAACATTGATACATAAGGCACTAATCAGGGAATTTAGATATAAGTTCTCAAAACCAACTTGTGAACAAGATGAAGAACAAATTCATTCTCTAAGCCTCTATATCCCTTGTTCTCAACCTTCCTGCTGCTACAATTCTCTAGTAGCACAGTGTCTCATGATGTGGTGACCCCCAACCATAAAATTATTTTGCTGCTACTTCATAACTATAATTTTGCTACTGTAATTAATTGTAATGTAAATATCTAATATTCAGGATATCTGACATGTGAGCCTTAAAGGGTTTGCTGCCATTGCTCTAGACTGTGTCCTTTCTCTCCCCATCTCTCTTTAATGTTAAATTATCTGGAAGCCTCACAGCCACTCGCTCTTATCTAACAATCTGAAAGAAATGACTGCCAAGAGTGAAGAATAGGGTTGTTCTAAGTAGAATATCACTTGCTTGGCCAAAGCCTATATTAATTAACTGGGATCCTTTCCTTACAGGCATGTGTCACAAAATCTTCTTTAACATTGGTGCTGGTGACAATTTATCTTTGAAAAATGACTAGCAACGTTTCTTTTACCAAAAGAAAAATCAGTGAAGAGCATTTCCAGTGCCACATATTATATAGCTCAAGTTTCTTCTCCTTGTGTTAGCAAGCAGAAGCCGGGTATCTAGACACTCTGCTCTCCTCAGGTGCAGCAGCAGGGCCGGACACTCCTTTACAGTGTAGCAATTTGGTTTCTGATTGTGTACGTGTGGGCATTTTTTTTTCAAGGACCCCGGTGAAAATAAGAATAGAAGCTTCCATACAGAAATGACAAACTGTGTAGCCTTTTCACAGAAAGCAACTTAGGAGCTTATTGATATGGCCTGAGGTTCCCAGCCTCCCCTCCGTGCTGTGCTATTGTACTGGTCAGTCAGCCATACCCGGCTCTGTTGCAGTCACCCTGTGAATTGTGTTGCAGCCTTACACAGCTGGCAGCCACAGAAGGGAGAGGCCCTGCTGCTGCTCTTAAAAATCCATATCACCACCCACCAAAGCATTTGGGTCCTTGTGTGCTTTGCTTCCCGATGTTGAAGAAAGAAGTCTCCCACTATTAAGGTGTTTGAATCGATGTGTGATTTAAGATTTAATGATGATTCTTTGGACAAATGCAAGAGCCCGTGAGTTTGGTGCTTAAGTTTCAGGATTGTAATGCCATCTTGGTGGATTTTTCCTTTGATAAGAATGTAGTGTTCCCCAACCGGATGTCTACATGCAGAAAAATTAAAATAGATCCATATTTATCACCCTGCACAAAACTAAACTCCAAGTAGATCAATGACCTCAATATAAAACCAGATACTCTAAATTGGTTAGAAGAAAAAGCGGGGAACAGCCTAGAACTCATTGGCACAGGAGACAACTTTCTGAGCAGAACACCGACAGCATAGGCTCTAAGAGCAACAATCAATAAATGGGACCTTATGAAACGGAAAACCTTCTGTAAAGCAAAAAGCACTGTTATCAGAACAAAACAACAGTGTACAGACTGGGAAAGGATCTTCACCAACCCTGTAACTGACAGAAAGCTGATATCTAGACTATATAAAGAAATAAAGAAATTAAAAAGTGATAAATCAAGCAATCCAATTAAAAATGGGGTACGGAGCTAAACAGAGAATTCTCTGTAGAGGAATAGAGAATGGCAGCGAAACACCTAAAGAGATCCTCAATGTCCTTAGCCATCAGAGAGATGCAAATCAAAACGACCCCGAGATTTCACCTTACATCCATCAGAATGGCAAAGGTTAAAAACTCAAGTGACAACACATGCTGGAGAGGATGTGGAGAATTGGAAACCCTACTCCATTGTTGGTGGGAATGTAAATTTGTACAACCACTTTGGAAATCAATCTGGTGCTTTCTCAGACAATTAAGAACAGTGCTTACTCAAGATCCAGCTATACCACTCCTAGGTATATACCTAAAAGAAGCTCAAGTCACAACAAGGACATTTGTTCAACCACGTTTGTAGCAGTTTTATTCGTAATAGCCAGAACCTGGAAACAACCCAGATGTCCCTCAACAGAGGAATGGATACAGAAATTGTGGTAAATTTACCCAATAGAATACTACTCAGCAATTAAAAACAAGTAAATCATGAAATTTGCAGGGAAATGGTGGGATCTAGAAAAGATCATCCTGAGGTATGATGAGGTATCCCAGGAGCAGAAAGACACACACGGTATATATTCACTTACATAGACCTATAAGATAGGATAAACATACTAAAATATGTGCACCTAAAGAAGATAAACAAGAGGACCTGGAGTAAGACTTTGTCTCACTTAGAAAGACAAATGGGACAGATATGGGAAGTAGGAGAAAACAAGTAACAAGAAAGAAGCCTACTGCAGAGGGCTTCTGAAAGACTCTACCTAGCAGTGCATCAAAGCAGATGGGGAGACTCATAACCTTGGGTAGAGTGCAGAAAATCATATGAAAGAAGGGGGTGTTAGTATGACCTAAAGAGAACAGGAGCTCCACAAGGACCAAATATATCAGGGTACAGGGGCTCTCTATGAGACTGTTTCTCCAACGAAGCACCATTCATGGATATAACTTAGAACCTCTGCTAGGATGTAGCCCATGGTAGCTCAGTAACCAAGTGGGTTTCCCTAATATAGGAAAAGGGAACTATTTCTGACATGAACTCAATCACTGGCTCCTTTACACCCCCCCAAGGGAGGAACAGTCTTGCCAGGCCACAGAGGGGGACATGGCAACCTGTCCTGAAAATACCTGATAAGCTAGGGTCAGATGGAAGTGGAGGAGGACCTCCCCTAGCAGTGGACTTGGAAAGGGGCAGGAAGGAGATAAGGGAGGGAGAGTAGGATTGGAAGAGAATGAGGGAGGACACTATGGCTGGGATACAAAGTAAATAACCTGTGATTAATATATATATATATATATATATATATATATATATATATATATATATATATATATATATATATATATGTAATGTAATGTCCCTCTTCATCTCTTTTGATTAATTTGGGTTGAAAATCCAATTTATTAGATATTAGAATGACACTCCAGCTTGCTTTTTGGGTCTGTTTGCTTGGAAATTCTTTTTCCAACACTTTACCCTGAAGTAGTTTCTGTCTTTGTATCAGAGGTGTGTTTCTTGAATGCAGCAGAATGTTGGATCCGTTTTTTGCTACCATTCTGTGTCTTTTTATTGTAGAGTTGAGGCCATTGATGTTAATAGATATTAGTGATCACTGATTGTTAGTTCCTTTTATTTTGGAGTTGATGGTGATTGTGTGTTTGTATGCTTATTTTCTTTTGCTTTCTTTGTTGTTGTTGTTTTCGAAGTTATCTATGTCCTGTGTTTCCTTGAGTGTACTTGATTTCCTTGAGTTGAAGTTTACGTTTCAGTATCTTCTGCAGGGCTAGATTGTTGTATATATCTTATTTAAATTTAGTTATGTCATGGAATATTTTGTTTTCTCCATCTATGTTGATTGAAAATTTTGCTGGATATAGTAGTCTGTGTTGGCATCTGTGATCTCTTAGTGTATTCATGATATCAAGGCCCTTCTCTGGCTTTCATGGTTTCTGTTGAGAAGTCTGGTGTGATTTTAATTGTTCTGCCTTTATATATTATTTGGCCTTTTTCTCTTGCTGCTTTAAACATTTTTTCTTCATTCTTTAGATTTAGTGTTTTGATTATTATGTGACCGGAGGAGTTTCTTTTCTGGTTTAGTCTATTTGGTATTCTGTAGGCCTCTTTTATGTTTAAGGGTATCTCTTTTTTTTTCGTTTAAAATTTATTATTTTTAAAGTTTCATTGCATACATCCTTTATGTGTGGTACTGTGTTGTATAAAAACATTTTCATACAATTATGGATTTTTTCTTCTTTTTTTAATTTTTTCTTTATTAATTACACTTTACTCACTTTGTATCCCCCCCGTGGTTCCCTCCCTCCTCCTGTCCCAATCCCTCCCTTCCTCCACCATCTGCATGCATGCCCCTTCCCAAGTCCACTGATAGGGGAGGTCTTCTTTTCCTTCCTTCTGATCCTTGTCAATTAGGTCTCATCAGGAGTAGCTGCTTTGTCTTCTTCTGTGGCCTGGTAATGCTGCTTCCCCCTCAGGGGGAGGTAATTAAAGAGCAGGCCAATCAGTTCATTTCAGAGACAGTCCCTGTTCCTATTACAATGGAACCCACTTGGATGCTGAATTGCCATGGGCTACATCTGTGCAGGGGTCTTAGGTTATCTCCATGCATAGTCCTTGGTTGGAATAGCAGTCTCAGGAAAGACCCCTGTGCTCAGATTTTTTTGGTTCTGTTGCTCTCCTTATGGAGTTTCTGTCCTCTCCAGATCTTACTATTTCCCACTTCTTTCCTAAGATTCCCTGCACTCTGCCCAAAGGTTGCCCATAAGTCTCAGTATCTACATTGATAGTCTGCAGGGCAGAGATTTTCAGAGGTCCTCTGTGTCAGGCTCCTGACTTGTTCCCTCTTTTCTCCTTCTTCTGATGTCCATCCTCTTTGCCTTTCTGGATAGGAATTGAGCATTTTAGCAAGAGTCCTCCCTCTTGATTAGTTTCTTTAGGTGTACATATTTTAGTAGGTTTATCCTATATT
Source organism: Psammomys obesus (assembly GCF_907164565.1). Taxonomy (NCBI): domain Eukaryota; kingdom Metazoa; phylum Chordata; class Mammalia; order Rodentia; family Muridae; genus Psammomys; species Psammomys obesus. Next base: position 4,264,534 of record NW_026585687.1, read on the forward strand.
ATATGTCTATATGAGTGAGTATATACCATGTGCATCTTTCTGCTTCTGGGATAGCTCACTCAGGATGATCTTTTCCAGTTCCCACCATTTACCTGTAAATTTCATGATTTTCTTGTTTTTTATTTCTGAGTAATATTCCATTGTGTAGATATACCATAATTTGTGCATCCATTCCTCCACTGAGGGGCATCTGGGCTGTTTCCAGCTTCTGACTATTACAAATAAGGCTGCTACAAACATGGTTGAGCAAATGTCCTTATTGTGTACTTGAGAATCTTTTGGATATATGCCTAGCACAATACTAAAATCTGCATGGTACTGGCATAGAAACAGACTGGTGGATCAATGGAATCGAATAGAAGACGCTGACATAAATCCACACTCTTATGGACACCTGATTTTTGACAAAGATGCCAAATCCATTCAATGGAAAAAAGACAGCATCTTCAACAAATGGTGCTGGTCTAACTGGAAGTCTACATGTAGAAAAATGCAAATAGATCCATACTTATCACCCTGCACAAAACTAAAGTCCAAGTGGATCAAAGACCTCAACATAAAACTAGACCCACTAAACTGCTTAGAAGAAAAAGTGGGGAATACCCTTGAACTCATTGGCATAGGAGACTACTTCCTGAACAGAACACCAACAGCACAGGCTCTAAAAGCAACAATCAATAGATGGGACCTCATGAAACTGAAAAGCTTCTGTAAAGCAAAGGATACTCTCCTCAGAACAAACCGACAGCCTACAGATTGGGGAAAGATCTTCACCAACCTTATATCTGACAGAGGGCTAATATCCAGTATATATAAAGTACTAAAGAAGTTAAACAGCAAAAAATCAATTAATCAAATTAAAAAATCGGGTACAGAGCTAAACAGAGAATTTTCTGCAGAGGAATATCGAATGGTAGAGAAACATTTAAAGAAATGCTCAACCTCATTATCCATCATGGTAATGCAAATCAAAACGACCCTAAGATTTCACCTTACACCCATCAGAATGGCTAAGATAAAAAACTCAAGAGACAACACATGCAGGAGAGGTTGTGGAGAAAGGGGAACCCTCCTCCACTGCTGGTGGGAATGTAAACTTGTACAACCACTCTGGAAAGCAGTCTGGCGCTTTCTCAGACAACTAGGAATAGCCCTTCCTCAAGATCCAGCCATACCACTCCTAGGGTGTCTCTTTCTTAAAGTTGGAGAAATTTTCTTCTATGATTTTCTTGAAAATATTTTCTGGGCCTTGGAGCCTGGAATCTTCTTTTTTGTCTATTCCTATTATTCTTAGGTTTCGTCTTTTCATGGTGTCCTTGATGTTTGGTGTTTGGAAGTTTTTCAAGTTCATTTTTTTTTTCTTTGAGAGATCATATCAATTTCTGGAATTGTATCTTCATCACTTGAGGTTCTCTTTTCCATCTCTTGCATCCTGTTGGTGATGCTTACCTTTGTGGTTTGTGATCTCTTCTCTAAGTGCTCCAACTCCAGGATTTTCTCTGTTTGTGTTTTCTTTATTGATTCTAGTTCAGTTTTCATGTCTTGTACCATTTCCTTCATATTTTCAAATGTGGATTCCTGTCTATGATGGGGACTTTAATTGTCTCATTTTTCCCCTTACCTCTTTATGTGTCTCGAATAACTGCATAATTATAGATAAGATCATTTTCCTGTGTTTCAGCTGCAATAGAATATCCATTGATTTTTGAAGATTATGCTGAAACCATGATGTCCTGGTTTTTGTTGCCTGTATTCTTATGCTGGCCTCTAGCTATCTGGCTGTCTGTAGCCTTGACTTATTGTTCTTGGAGCCTGTACTGAAGAGTGGGTACACCTGTCTCTGGAGTCTCAAATAGTCGTCCCTGGATTCATTGTCTCTGCTGACTCACTGTGTTTGAACCAGTATACCAAGTAGCTGGGGCACAGGAGGAAAGATATCAGAGTCTAGAACTTCTCCAGTGTCCCACAGGCTTCCTTAAGATGGTGGAGAATGGGATTTGGATCCTAAGCTTGATTCAGCTCTGCTGGGTTCATTCTCTGTGCTGGGGTTGTTGTTTCAAACTAAGGTGGCCTATATTGTTGGGGAGCAGGCAGAAAGATATCTGAGCCTACAGCTGCTCCAGTGCCCCACAGGCCTCTTAGGGCAGTAGGACAATGGAACTTGGATCAGGTGCTTAACTCATCTTATCTAGGTTCTTTGTCTGTGCTGGGATTGCTATTTTTGAGCTAGGTGAGCCGGGTTGCTGGGGTGCTTGTGGAAAGATTCCTGTGTTTAGAGCTGCTCCAGGGCCGCACAGGCTTCCTTAAAGATGGTGGAGCATTAACTTGGGTACTAAGCCTAGCTCAGCTCAGCTTTGTTCACTGTTTTTGCTGTGCTGGATGATTCTGATCTGGGATAGCTAGGTAGGTGGGGAGCAGGCAGAATGGAGCCATGCCTCACCCATAGTACCAGAATGTATCCTTAGTGAGAGTGAGTGCCAAAACCTACGAGACCAGGAGAGTGTCCACAGATGTTGAATGTGGCCTCCTGGGTTTGGAACCAGGAGCCACTAGTACACAAAAAGTATTCACAGGACTGTGAAAGTGCACACCAGAGTTTAAAGCCTCACCCTCAGTATAGGAAGGTGTTAACTCCGCAGGCAGTGAGAGTGAGTGCCCAAGGTCTGTGCCTCCAGACCCTGGTCCCAGGAAGATATCCACAGATGGTGGGTTTGGGCATGTGGCTTAAGGCGGCAGGGCAGGAGCCCCATGTGTGCTGCTGCTGGTCCCAGAAGGTATCCACAGATGGTGAGTTTGCGCAGGTGGCCCAAAGCTCTGGCAGTGCTGGGTAGGAGCCCGAGGAATTTTTTCTTGGTGCTACCTGGGTGGCCTAAAGATGGGCCTTCAAGTATCCCCGTGTATTCTCTCACCTGAGAAACACAAACTTCTGGGATTTGGAGTTAACAGTATGTCTTGCCAGTCACTCTGCTCACTCTGCTGAGCTGCTGTTGGATACCCTGCACGGTCACCAACATCTTGGATCTCCCCTACAAATAGGCTCCTTGAGTATATTCATTCTCTCAATGTTTTATGGTATTACAACATTCTAATTTACTATTCTATTTCCTTTTCATTTGTTTTACATAGACACCTCTTTGTGATTATTTGAATTTAACTTATTTATTTTTGTTTCTTCTGCTTTCACTTCAGTTCTTTACACTTGAATTGCAAGTAATGCCTTTCCTTGAATAACTTCACTTCTGATCTATATGAGCTCAATTTCAATGAGCTTCATTGGAAGGAAAGAGACTACTTTGTAGCTAAAACAAGAGATAAAAAGATGGCTACTTGTATCAAAATAGGGCTAAGTACAGTGGGGTAAAAGACATGATTATATACTTTAAAGTTCAGGAAAATAGAAATACCATTTGGTGATTGTGGATGAGGCTAGTCAATAAATGTATTCAAGGTATCACATGTTCTGTGGATTGAGTCTACATCAGAGTGCTTATATAACATCATATAAATACACACTTTTAAGCTATGTCTCAAAACAAGTAAGAGATCATGTAAGTACACACTTTTAAGGGACTAGGGGCTATGTTTCAAAAATAGTAAGATAATATGCTTGTTAAGGAAGTTAGAACTCAAAATAAATTCCCCAAACAATATAAAATTATGTCACTGCTTCCAGTCATGAAATATTGAGTGGCCATGAGGATTAAATGATAGAAAGTGAATATAGTTCATTAGAGATTCTCAGTAAATTTAATTGTCATGAAATACGGTATCCATGCAGTTGTAAGTTGGTATATACACAAAAAAATTCAAAGAAAATTGAGGTTATCAAGGGCTTATGAAGTCAGGAGTAATTTCCTCAGGTAAAAAAAATAATCCTAAGCAGAGCTTTGAAATATATTTATATTTTGTCTTCCCTCATGACTCAGAAGAATTTCATGAAACAAAAGAGAATAAAAGCAGCATGTGTCATGACATTGCTATATACCAGATGCAAACATTGTGAAAAATTAGCTTCCTTTTTAAACATATAAACAATGGTGCACATTGTGTGATATTACGAGACTGTATATAAGAAAAATCAAGAAAAACAACTCATAAGCACAGATACTTGCTTTCAAACTCAGGTCTGTCTGAAAATAGTCTATACTTGTACTACTATAGTATATTGACTGTCAAGAAAAAATAAATAAAGCCAGAAAATAGAATTTAAGTTATGTTGACACCAGGTAAAAAAAAGACTTTGAAATAGGTGGCCTTGGGACAAAGTCTATGAGTTTTTCCAAATTCTGGGGAAGGGGTGGTGAAAAAAATTCAGAAATAAATTTTACCACTAAAATGAACATAAGCCACAAATACGTAAAGTGTTTTTACCTGCTATAATCTGAAGCCAAAGAAAGTCTTAAGATCACCTTATCTTTTGACTTTTATTGAACCTTCTGTTTATTTGTTTTTCTATAATTCATGTTTTCTCTTAAAGAGTTTTGAGTTTTGGGAAACATTGTTTATGAAAGTGCTGAAGCCACAGTATGGTGGTGACTCTGAACATTAAAAATGACCTGTGTGGAACTAGTTGTATAACCTCTGCTCAGATGTAGCCTGTGGTAGCTCAGTAACCAATTGGTTTCCCATAGTGAGGGCAACAAGGACTATTTCTAACAGGAACTCAATGGCTGGCTCTTTGGCCTCCCCACCCCCCAAGGGAGGAGCAGTCCTATTAGGCCACAGAGGAGAGCTTTGCAGCCAGTCCTGAAGATACCTGATAAAACAGGATCAGATGAATGGGGAGGAGGTCCTCCCCATCAGTGGACTTGGCAAGGGGCACGGTGGAGATGAGGGAGGGAGGGAGGGACTGGGAGGGAATGAGGGATCGGGACACGGCTGGGATACAGAGTTAATAAAATGTAACTGATAAGAAAAAAATAAAATAAAAAAAAAGACGTTTCAGAAGTTCATTAAACATTTCTCAAAGATGCATTGGGAAATAAATAATAATTTAGATAACTGACATTGTTTTCCAGTTGTGGGAGTTTATTTATTAAAGAGAGAACCTTGACTGTTAGAAAAAACAAACCCTAAACATGATGCAATATTTTAATTAAAATGGGTTTATTTGGATTATTTTATGTGCATGAGTATTTTGCCTGCATGCAGATCTGTGCACCACATGTGTACCTGCTATTTGAAGAGGTGGTGAGCCCTGCTTGTGGGTGCTGGGAGTCAAAACCTGGTCCTTTGCAATAACAAGTGCTCTTAGCCACTGAATAATGGGATCAAAAACCTCTCTTAAAGCCCCCCTCTGCCAGGGGTTCTTATTTATTTGTTTGTTTGTTTATTTATATATTTATTTATTATAATTTACTATAATTTACTAAATTTGTATCCCTGCTGTGACCCCCTCCCCAATCTCTTCCCAATTCCACCCTCTCTCCCTCTTCTCCCCCTATGCCCTTCCCCTAGTCCACTGATAGAGGTCCTTCTCCCCTTCTATTTGACCCTAGCCTATCAGGTCTCATCAGGACTGGGTGCATTTTATTCATCTGTGGACTGGCAAGACTGCACCACCCATGGAGAGGCAATCAGAGAGCTTGCCACTGAGTTCATGCCAGAGAAAGTTGCTGCTCCCCTTACACGGAACCTCACTTGGAGACTGAGTCTATGAGCCACATCTCAGCTGGGGTTTTAGGTTCCCTTGGTGCATTGTCCTTGGTTGGGGTATCATTCACTTCAGGGCCACCTGTGCCCAGATTTTTTGGTTCTCTTGGTCTCTTTTTGGAGCTCTTGTCCCTTTCAGGTCTTTCTATCTCCCCCTTCTTTCATAATATACCATGCTCTCTGCCCAAAGTTTGGCTATGTTTTTGTTTGTTTGCTTGTTTGTTTGTTTGTTTTTTAATTAGAATTTCTTTCCAGAGTCTCATGAGGGCAGAGATAATGAAGCATACTTAAACATGCCAGATCATACTAGAAATTATTGGAAATTAGACCACAAACTTGTCAAAAGATTTCCTCATCTCCAATGTGAAAAAAAAAGTGAGTTAAATGATTTACAATATTTGTGAGGGGGGAAAAATACTGTTTTCCCAGATAAAATTTTCTTGCTGGTAATGGAAGTGTGCTAGGGTAGAGATTTTTAAAGAATGATCTTTGAATCACATGGAATAATTATTAGAAATGCTTATTGTTGGATTATTGATCCCCATCCCAGATCTACTGAATGAGAACTTCTGGTAGGAGTGTACTCTATATCACATTGAGGCATGATTAACTTTGAGGACCATGTGTTAAAGTATTTGGATTTGTGACTACAGGCCTATTAAAAGTGTGACATTCAAGATTCGTTTTCATTACAATGTTAAGATAACTGTCCTAGATTTCTAACCACAGCTGGGTGCTAAGGAATGAGTCATACATTCTGGAGGTCTACTGTGCACCATCACAAAAACAGCAAACAATTCTTAGAATATTGGAGAATTACTAGCAGGAATTTTTAAGTAATCTCATAAAAATCATAAATATATGAAGTAAAGGATTTTATTCAGATTGGTTTACTTATTTAACAATCTATACAGCTCTGTTCAGCCTACACATTCATAATTTGCCATGTGTCATTTGATGGAGTCATAGTTAGCTACATCATACTTCTTCTACCAGATAGACAGGATTTGATTTATTTGCAATACTAACATATTCGACATTGTGATGTTACAGAAAAGAACATGGACTTTGAAATTTCATATGGGAGGCCTTCTTGGATAATTTGAATTACCCATTTAATGCCTAACAATTCACCTTAAAATTTAAGAAATAAGTTGTTCAATGTAGACAGATGAGTTTGCAATAATGTTTGGCAAATATTTTAATGTTTTTTTTTCTTTTGAGAAATATCTCACATAGCCACAGGCTACCCTTGACACATCTATGTAAAGAATAATGACCTTGAACTCCTGATCCTCCTGCCTGAACCTGCCAATGTTGGGATTGTAGGCAGGTATTGCCATTCTGGAAGTTTCCATTGTTTCTAATAATAATAAGGTAATCTACTAAAAGTCCATTAATTAAATAAGTTATACTAGATAATTGTAATAAAAATTAATTAAATATATGATTTAGATGTAAAGGACATGAGATTTTATGCTAACTATGGTTCAGTGATTAAAACTTTGTTTATAGAGTTATATGTGTAATAAAGTCAAATTCAATTAAAATTGCTACCTATGAATTTATTTATAAATCAGCATACATAGAAAAATTGCTTAGAAAACTATGAATGAAAATGTTAGGTCTGGAAACTCTTGTTTATATATAAATGTCTTTGTGTATAAAACCAGACTTATGAGAGCCTCAGTGTGAGTATTTTATATTAAGAAAATTTGTTTTGTCATTTCTTATCTTTGTTTTCTAGTGGAACTCATTGCCTTGTGTATAGAGATAATGAAAGATTAAGGACAACATAATTTTTTTAAAGATGGCTTCTTAGCATGAGGGACTAGAATATTCCTTTAAACGTAATGTATTTGTCCTAGAAAAAATGGAAGGAAGCAATATCTCTTGCAGCAGTTCACTTTCTAGATTCGTGGTCTAAAACTTGGCATTGGTGCATTTCTGAACATTTGTGTTTTTGTGTAATTACAAAAATGTGCTTTCCAAATATCCATTAATGGGGTTTCAAACAAATTCCTTTCAAGTGTCAATGTAGTTGAACATTGGTGTAGTCATGACACCTGGTGGTCAAGTCAAACATCACAGCTAAATTCTAATCCCTACACACCCATTTAATCTCACTCATTACCTTCCTCTCACAGAACTTTCTGTCTCTTAGATTCATTTGCCTTTCATAAAATTATTCACCCAAATAACAGTCAACAGAACATTCACATATTTAAGACACTTCAGTAGACTTTTATTTGGTTGGATAGGATGTAATAAGGAGATGAGCAGTTGGCATGTAGGAGTTTTCTAGCTATTTCCTGTAGTAAAGCCACTTGGAAAGGAAAGTAACCTCATCTTGCCAGAAATATTATGTAATGCTCACTAAAGAAAATGGACAGAATTATGGATACTGTGAATCCAGAAAAATGACATTTGTAACTTATGGATGTCAAAAGGAGTTTCATGGAAGAAGTGAGTCTTGCCTTTTGGAAACCTCAGTTTGTTCATCTGACAAAACAGCCATGATATATCATTGTTTCATAGCTTTGGCGTCAGAAATTGATAAAGTATACACATGGTATTTAGCTTAGCATCTGGCAAAATAGGCATTTAGCAATTGCTATTCATGTTTATAATAAAAGCAAAGATGATTATAAAGATTAATTGTCTGATTGTATTTGGCTACTCCACCTGGTTTGTGTTTGCAAGTATTTAAAAAAAATTACCCTGAATATAGAAAACACATTTTCAATTATTGCAGTTAGTTCAAGCAAATTATAAAAAAGAGATAGTGTTGTCTCTGTTTACACTTTACTGCACCAACTGCCTGATTCAGCAGCATATTTTACTCAGTGAAAGAAAATCCAAGTACCTCTTTGCCTGAATAAACTGGTTGTTTGATTTCACTGAACTTTCAGCTCAGTAAATAGAGTTTATTCAAGAATTATATACACTCACTGCAGAGACATAAAATAAGTTTGACACTGTGTGGGCTTTGTTTGGTTGACTACATTTCTATGATTTTTAATTGGCTGTGCCTAGGTTTGTACACATGATCCTAGACCCTGTATTACTTTCCAGACTAATTCAAGAGGCATTGCCAAATATGCATTCTACTTTACCACTTGAGTATGTGTTACCATTAAGGTTGTTTCATTTTTTTCTTTAGCTTTATAAAATGTGTAACAAACTAATTGCTCTTTCCAGTACTAAAATGTACAATGAGGCATTAAAATCTTATTTAGTCTTCTGTTTGAAATCAGAATGTATAAAACATTTTATAAGAATTATCAAACATTTATTAGTTAAATATTTGCTTCAAGGGTGAAATTAGCTGTACTGTGGTGGCTTTTGGCCAGAAGTAATAATGATTTAACATAAAACAAAACCAAGAACAAGGACAATTAGAAAATTAATTTTTAATCTGGATAACGAAGATTTGAGAAAACACATGATTGTTATCTTTAGATATTTGCAGAGCTTTTGTGTCTAACAGGGAGTAGACTATTTTGTCTTTGACAAAAATAACTGAGTTGAAACAACACAGGAACAGATTTTAAGTCACTAAATAAATGGAAGATATTTCTAAAATGTATGACCACTGAAAATACAACCATTTACATGAATAATTTTCACTGAATTTGAAGCTAAAAGGGAAGCAACTCCCATTTGCTTTATTTATTACAGGATATCCTCTAGAGCTTTACATATTCTGATAGTTGACTGAAATAGTGAAAAGATAGTTTCAATATATATGAGTGCCTGGAGCTGCCACCGTATTGTTAATAAACACAGAATGTTTTGGAAAGAGCTTATAAAAGGTATTAGAAGATGATAGCAAAACAAACCCTACTTTCAGCCAAAATTTGAAGAAGGGGTCCCTGTTTTTCCCAAGGCCAAATCATCCGTAAAGGTTGGTGACATGCCAGCCTTTGGTTAGGTCCCTAATCCATGTGCCATTCAAAAGAGTTTATAGCTCACCTTAGCAACCATTTATTAATTTATAATGTAGCTATTAAAAGCAAATTAAGATTTCATTTTCCCAGAGTTGATGACCGTAACTTGGGCAAACTTTAAACAGAAACAGGTATACAAATGCAACATGGAGAGATTATGGGCCAAGATGGCGACTAGCATGTACAAATGCAACATGGAACTTCACAAGGGTAATGGAATATTTGTCTGAAGGCTGTTTGACCATGAAATCTTGGCTGTTGGTTAGCTATGCAACCCTGATGATTCTCTGGCAGAATATAAATCAAACTGAAGTTGTTGTCAAAATAATTATCTTAAAAGATCATGTAATCATGCTTGAAAATATCTTCCTCACTACTTTTTATCTGTTGGTAAGTTGCTTTTAATTTTACATTAACAAGAACTTTCAGACTTATGAAAGTTCACATTTAAATACCTCTGTGGTAGGACTACAACCAATATACATATTCACATGTGCTGATCCGCCTCTGACTCTATCTTTATTCTCTTTTCCACAGAAATCACCATACAAAGGCTTTTTCTAAGAAAAGACCACAAAGCTCAAGATGGGAAGTAACAACCCGAACAGTATTATATAGTAAAGTGCACTGATCTACAAATGCTGGTTCACTACTGTCTCCTTGTAGCCAGCTATATCTTTGGGCAGGAGTCATAATTCCACAGTTTACCTTGATGAACACACTGAGATATTCAAGATGGGCAGCAACAGTACCAGCACTGCTGAGAGTAATTGCAATGTCACTCATTTGACGTTTCAGGACTCTCTGTATGCAACCACGTATATCTTCATATTTATTCCTGGTCTCCTGGCTAACAGTGCAGCCCTGTGGGTTCTGTGCCGCTTCATCAGCAAGAAGAATAAGGCCATCATTTTCATGATCAACCTCTCAGTGGCGGACCTTGCTCATGTCCTGTCCTTACCTCTGCGGATTTACTATTATATCAACCATCACTGGCCATTCCAGAGAGCCCTTTGCCTGCTGTGCTTCTATCTGAAATATCTCAACATGTATGCCAGCATTTTTTTCTTGGCATGCATTAGCCTTCAGAGATGCCTCTTTCTCCTCAAGCCATTTAGAGCTAGAAACTGGAAGCGTAGATACGATGTGGGCATCAGCGCTGCCATCTGGATCATCGTGGGGACTGCCTGTTTGCCACTTCCCATCTTGAGAAGTGCTGGCTTAGCCAGTAACAGTGAATCCTGCTTTGCTGATTTAGGTCTTCATGACATTAGTATGGCTTCCTCCATTGTCATGATAACTGCCGCTGAACTTGGAGGGTTTATATTGCCCATTGCAATTATTACTTATTGCACATGGAAAACTAGAAAATCTTTACAGGAATTCCAAGATCCACCTCAGAATATCAAAGAGAAGAAAAAGGCTTTGAGAATGGTTCTAATGTGTGCAGTGTTATTCATAGTGTGTTTTACTCCTTACCACCTCAACTTCCCATTCTTTATGATGGTAAAGCAACGTGTCTTCTTGAACTGTTCCTTTATTAAGAGCACTTTATGTTTCCACATCATTTCCTTGTGTCTTGCAAATCTTAATTGCTGTCTTGATCCAGTTGTGTATTATTTTATGACTTCAGAATTTCGTGATCAATTTTCAGAACATGGCAGTTTGGTCATCCAGTCATGTTTGTGTTGTAAAGACAATACTTTGGAAATTCACCAGAGGAAGGAATATATTCAGACTATCTCTCTGGAGTGTTTGGATGTTCTAACACAATGAGATGAAATAATTACCTAGAACAACCTTTATACTCTGTCATGTTAGCCATTTCAAAGTCATACTGAATGTCATGAAGAAGCACAGCCACTTCACTCCAAATAATCTTTCCACAGGAGTTCTCTATGCCAAGATTATTTGTGCGGCAACTGAGAAAAAAATTGTCTTCACACAAAGCAATAATTGACAGAAAGAATCTCACACCCATTCCTCAGTAATGGATCCAATATTTTCTTCTTTAACTGAGAAAAAATATTAAAATATAGTGAACATGTGTAAGTTATATAAACATTGAAAAATCTACATCAGAATATGACCCTAACTTTATTTAGAAAATATACACTCCTTGAATCAATTGTGTTACAGGATAACTTTTCATATTAATATGAATTATAGAAATTAACATTATCAAACTTTAAGTCAAAGAATTCAAGCTGAAACTCTTTGAAAGTCTGTGGGTTTATGATTGATGCATACTTTTGTTTATTGTCATTTTTGGGGCAATATTCTCATATATCTGTTTATTACAATCAATCTGGCCAGGTGACTGTTTCATATGTAACTTCACTTGATGCATGTAAATCAACAGGTAATGAAGAATCACACAATCCATATAGTTTTTATTTTGTTGAAGTTTAGTTGAGCTTAATTTTTTGTATTAGAATATACCAATGAACTGAATCAAATTCATTAATGCAGAACAAACATTGCCATTTAAAAATGTCTGTAATTAGGGGCTAGAGAGATGGCTCAGTGGTTAAGAGCGCTGTCTGCTTTTCCAAATAGACCCAGGATCAATTCCCAGCACCCACATGGCAGTTCACAACTGTCTGTAACACCAGTTCCAAGGGATCTGACACCTTCACACTAATACACATAAAATAAAAAAAATTAAATAAATTTGAGGCTGGAGAGATGGCTCAGTGGGTTAATAATGTTGTCTGTTCTTCCAAAGGACCTAGGTTCAATTCCCAGCACCCACATGACAGCTCACAACTGTCTGTAATGCCAATTCCAAGGGATCTGACACCTATACACTAATGCACATAAAATAAAAAAATTTAAAATGCCTATAATTGATTGTTAATATAAATCATTCTCACTGGAAAATTTGGAGCTTACCATTTTCAAGTATTGGATATCATTAAACTGAAACTTTATAAAGCAATGTTTAGTTTTATAAAATTACTATTTTTGTCTTGTCTCTACTTTTAAAAATAGCCTTTAAATTTTCATTATATTCTTAGGTTAACATATAAGGGAATGGAATTCATGGTGACAGTTTCAAATACACACACACATATTTACATATATATAAACATATATATCATTGGACTTGTTCTTATTTACTTCCCACAGCCTTCTTTTGGCTCTCCTCCCATTCTTGTTGATGCCCTTTCTACCTCCTGCATTTCCCTTTTTGCACTCTTGAAACAAATGTTCTATTACCTCCTGTATTTGTTCATACTTTGTATGCAGCCCTTTCCATCTCTCCTTTCACGTTCTACTTGCATGTTATGTATCTATATATTGTATATATCCTATATATATGATTGAAAATGTGATATTTGTCTGGCTTATTTTGCTTAACATACTAATCTTCAGTTCCATTCCCTCAAAATGTTGTATTTTAATTCTTCTCTGCAGATCAATAAAAGTCCATTGTTTATACATACTACATTTTGTTGATCCATTCATTCATTGATGGATACCTAGACTGATTCTATATCTTTGCTGTTGTGAACAGTTCAGCAATAAACAAACATGTGGAACTATCTCTGTAATATTATTTCTTACAACCATTGAGCTATATATCCAAAAATAGAACAGATAGTTGGAATATGATTTCAAATAAAACAAGCTAATCTCTTTTTGTTGGTTAGTTAAGGCCATTTACATTTAAAATTATTATTATCAGAGGTCTGTTAATTCGTTTAATTTAGTTGGGTGTGTTTTGGGTTGCTTGCATTATATTATTGGCTCTTTTGTTTTTTGCTATTAGAATTTGTCGTTTTCTGTGTTGTACATAATAGATCCTTTCCTCACTCTCCTTGGTCATTTATTCCTCTCATAAAATTTATTATTTGATGTACTCTCATAAAAAGACTGTCTTCCTTTCTGTGTATAATTGTGTGTGTGTTGTATGCATGTCTTTGAGGGTGTGCATAGTGTGTGCAGATAGAAGCCAGAGTTTTGACATTTTGTATGTCTTCCTTGATTTCTCTCTATTTTACTATTTTGAGACAAGGTATCTAATACTGTACCAGTTAATCACTTGACTAGACTAGATTCCCATTGAGAATAATCTGTTCATCTCTGTGTCAACGGCACTGGAGTTGCAGGTGCCTGCTGCTGTGGCTGGCTTTTTTAAGTAGGTGCTAGGGATTGAAACTCAGGTCCTCATATTTGTGCGACACATTACCAAGGTCCCCATCTCCACCAATCTGTGGTATTATTTTAAGCATATTCTGCAGTGCTGGCTTTGTGGCTATGAATTGACTGAAAGCTTTGCTGGATAGAGCAGATTTTTGTTGGCAGTTACTTATTTTGGAGGCTTAAAATATATCATTCCATGGTTTCTTGGCTTTAAGACTTCTGGGGAGGGATCTAATATTATTCTGATGTGTTTACATTTTGGGTGAATTGCATTTTCTCCTGAAAACCTTCAATATTATGCACTCACCATTTGCTTATAATATTCTTTGATGCTGTTCTTCTCTGATGATGCCTAATTAGACTTCTAAAGGCATCTTGTGTTTGGATGTTTATACAGATTTGAGACATTTTCTGCTGTAATTTTGTTGACTAGAATTTTGTACCTCCATATATTTTTTAGCCACAAATTCATCTATCACATAGGTTTTTATTATGTTTGTTATCTTTATAGTAATCCAGCATTTTGGGATGTTGTGGTTATGCTCGTTTACATTTTTCAGTATTAATGTCTTAATTCAGTAACTCCTAGGTTTGTCCTCTATATGATATCTTTTCTTCTGTTTGGTTAAGTTTCTTTGTGGTTCTTATTATTACAGTTTTTAAGAATTACTGTAAATTTTATTTCTGAAAACTCTTTTCAAATTATGAATTTTCCTGATGAATTTGTCTTCCAAATTATGACTTTTCCATTTTATTTTGAAGTTTATACACGTTGTTGACTGTTCTCTGTATGTTAGTGGCTTTCCTGTCTAGATCCTGGGTAAGTTTCCAAATCTCCTTCATATACTTTTTTTGTATTATTCTAGTTCAGGTTGCTATTCATTTTTGCTCATAATTTTTGAGATCTAATTTCATATTTTACCCATGTCAGGTTTTTTTTTTTAAATTGTTTTTAGTTTAGGAGTTATGGTCTTTTGGAGAGGTCAGGTTGCATTGTTTCTTTTTTGTTTCTTTCTGTGTTGCAATTTTTACATACTTTAATTTGGATGTATTTTTTGTTTTATTTGGAAATCTTCTCTGTAGCCTGCTCTTAAAGGCTCAACCTGCAGTAGTACTCATTGAGGATTAAACAAACTGCTATGTAGTACCAAGTTTATCTCTACCAGATGCAGAAATGCATGCTCAAAATTAATTAAAAATATTCGAAAATATCATTAATGGCTGCAAGGTAGTAAATTACAAAACAAATATAGTCTCCCTTGAAATTAAAATGTACTTAGAGTAAATGTAGATATAGTCAATGGATGAGATGAAAAAAGAAAATAGGGAGAGGGAAGAAATGGAAAAAGGAGCATGATTAAATAACTGAAAGGAAAAAAAAAAGGTGAGTGAAGAGGTTTATGATGAGGATGAAAAAAGGACCAGAGGATTAGAAAAAGTACACAAATATATTAAATGAAAATGAAAAAGACAATCCAACAATTAGAAAATATGCAACCAAAATTAGATAATGTAATAAGGAAATGAGTGTAAAAACAAAACATTTCTGGATAAACATTCTTTCTGTGGAAAAGGAGTCTTTCTCCTACATGGCATCCTTGTGGATCCCTTTCTGCTCTGCATTCAACAGCTGTCTGACCTCTCTTTTGATGGGTTTTGTAGGCTTTATTTGGGATAGTCTAATTTTTCTTATCTTTGTCCTTTTCCTTCATTGGTCAATCTTGAAGAAGGTTCCAGTCCATCATCTCATAAAAGAGTATTTTCTTAGCCTTAGGAGACTAGAAAAAATGTATTTGAACTTTAATAGTATTTTCTGATACTTAAAAGAACTCAACTAATATTTTCCACAAGGGAAAAATTAGATGTATTCTGTATTTTTCTGAAATCTTCCAGGAATCCATATTTTAGAGCTGTGTTCTGTAGAAATGCTATTGTGGCTTTGAAAATATCTGAACATGAGCTGCAAATAGCTAAGGTATTTAATATAACAGAAATATCTATATGTATGTATGTATCACTTACCCATTCTATAGTAACCGTTGTAGTATGTGTAGTAAGGAAGAAGACTGACAGAGATTTCTAATTTTGGGTTTGACAACGATGGATTTTATGACTGTGGGTAATACTTGTGTCTGGGTTTTAGCTGTATCATCTGTATGAAAGAAGGGGTGGGGAAAGCCAGTATGGGGGAAGTGGGTGGGAGGGTGAGACTAGGAAGACAGAAGGGAGTGCAGTTGCAACTGAGATATAAAATTAACAATTAATTAATGAGTGCAGAAAAAAATGAAGGCTGTGCTAATGAAATCTATACAAACTTGTTTTAGAGCACACGGTCTAAACATTAAGCACTTTACAAACATTTGTTGTTACTACTATTATTTTATTATTTATAGATAGGTAAAAATAGGGCTGGTAACATGCCAATTAACACAAAGCCTAAGGATCTGAGTTTTATTTCTGTGACCCACATGGTGGAAGGAGAGAGCTGACTTATAAAAGTTGTCCTCCAGTCTCCATATACACCCTGTTGTACTCCCACTTATGCACACAAACACATACATGCCACACACACACACACACACACACACACACACACACACACACACACACGTGACAAATGAAGTGTAATAAACAGTTCTTAAAAACAGTAGTTAACAATGAACTACTCTTTTCAGGATTAAAAGGTCATTATTATAGACATCAGTTATCATATTGTGATTCGTTACTTCTGTTTGTTTCTATAATAATGTATTTATGGATTCCAACTCTTTACATTTATTATATTTATAGAGCTTATATCTCTAGCTTTTCAAACTAGAAGCTCTCACATTTCTCTCCTATTAATAAGCCCGTTTCCCTCCTTTTGCTTAGGTACTTATACTCTTCTGTGGCTTTGAAAGCAGAACAATTGGCTGCATCTGAGCAGGGGATCTAGGTCCTTGGTTGTAGCTTCAGTCGCTGCAGGACACTCTGGGCTTAGATATTTGTAGCTTTGTTGGTCTCCTTTTAAGCTCCATGTCCCCTCCATGTCTTTCTATACCCCCTTCTTCCATAAGACTCCCTGTTCTCTGCCCAAAGTTTGGCTGTGAGTCTCAGCATCTGCTTCAATCCCTGTTGGGTGGAGCCTTTCAGATAACCCTCTCTAGTAGGCACCCATCATGTTCCCTCTCTTCCACCCCTTTTAGTGTCTATACTATTTGTCATTCTGAATGAAATTTAAGCATTCTCCTACCTAGGGTCCTCTTTGTTTAACTTCTTTAGGTCTGTAGATTTTAGTACGCGTATCCTATATTATATGGGTAATATCCGCTTATAACTGAGTGCATACCATGTGTGTCTTTCTGTTTCTAGATTACCTCACTACTGATGATGATGATTTAGACCCCATGCTCAGATGTAGCCCATAGGCAGCTCAGCCTGCCTCTGTCATGAACTGGATTGCCTGTTCTTTGATCACTTGCCCCTGGCAATGCAGCCTTCCCAGGCCACAGAGGAAGAGAATCCAGGAAGTCTTGATGTGACTTGATAAACTATGGGCAGATGGCAGGGGAGAACTCCCACTTTCAGTGAACTAAGGGAAGGAGATGGGGGGAAGAAGAAGGAAGAGTGGGAGTTGGGGAGTTGAGGGAAGGGGCTACAATCAGGCTATAAAATGAATGAATTGTAAAAAATACACAAAAACTCAAAGTAATTAGAGCAAAATTTTGTTTTTTTTTTCCTTTTCCAGTTTTTTTTTATTTTAATTTTTATTTATTACCATTTATTTACATTGTATTCCCACTGTAACCACCTCCATCATCCCCTCCCATTCCCGCTCTCCTTCCCTCTTCTCTACCTATAACCCTTCCCAAGTCCACTAATAGGGAGGTCCTCCTCCCTTTCCATGTAACCTTAATTTATCATGTCTCATCAGGACTGTCTTCAGTCTTCCGCTGTGGCCTGGTAAGGCTCTCCACCATCGGGGGAGGGGGGTGATCAAAGAGCCAGCCACTGAGTTCATGACAGAGACAGTTCCTGTTCCCATTACTATGGATTCCACTTGGAGACTGAGCTGCCATGGGCTATCTGTGCAGGGATTCTAGGTTATCTCCATGCATGGTTCTTGGTTGCAGTATCAGTCTAAGAAAAGACCTTTGTACACAGGTTTTTGGGCTCTCCTTGTGGAGTTCCAGTCCCCACCAGATCTTTCTATCTTCCCCCACTTTCATAAGATTCCCTGCATTCTGTCCAAAATTTGATTTTGAATCTCAAAATCTGCTTTAATACACTGCTGGAAAATGTTTTTCAGAGGCTCTCTTTGGGTAGGCTCCTGTCTTGTTCTATCCCATTTGCCTTTCTGAATGAATATTGAGCATCTTGCCCAGGGTCCTCCTTCTTGCTTAGTTTCTTTAGCTATATAGACTTTAGAATGATTATCCTAGATTACGTGTCTAATATCCACTTATAAGTGAGTATACACCATGACCATGTGTGTCTTTCTGTTTCTGGGAATACCTCACTCTGGATGATCTTTTCTAGTTCTCACCACTTGCCTGCCAATTTGATGAGTTCCTTGCTTGTGATTGCTGAGTTGTATTTTATCGTGTAAATGTACCACATGTTCTGTATCCATTCTTCAAAGGAGGGATATCTGGATTGTTTCCCAATTCTGGCTATTACAAATGCTACGAACACGACTGAACAGTCCTTGTGTACTTGAGCTTCTTTTGGATATACACCTAGGAGTGGTATAGCTGGATCTTGAGGAAGCACTATTCCTAATTGTTTGAGAGAGCGCCAGATTGATTTTCAAAGTGGTTGTAAAGCTTTACATTCCCACCAGCAATGGAGGAGGGCTCACATTTCTCCACAACCTCTCCAGCATGTGTTGCCACTTGAGTTTTTGATCTTAGCCATTCTGATGGATGTAAGGTGAAATCTCAGGGTCGTTTTGATTTGCATTTCTCTGATAGCTAAGGATGTTGAACGTTTCTTTAAGTGTTTCTCTGCCATTCAGTATTCCTCTATTGAGAATTCTCTGTTTAGCTCTGTACATCATTTTTAATTGGATTACTAGATTTGTTCCTGTTTAACTTGTTGAGTTTTTTATATATTCTGGATATTAGCCCTTTGTCAGATATATGGTTGATGAAGATCCTTTCCCAGTCTGTAAGCTGTCATTTTGTTCTGAGGACAGAGTCCTTTGCTTTACAGAAGGTTTTCAGTTTCAGGAGGTCCCATTTATTGCTTGTTGATCTTAGAGCCTGTGCTGCTAGTGTTCTGTTCAGGAACTTGTCTCCTGTGCCAATTAGCTCAAGGCTCTTCCCCACTTTTTATTCTAACAGGTTTAGTGTGTCTGGTTTTATGTTGAAGTCTTTGATCCACTTGGACTTTACTTTTGTGCAGGGTGATAACTGTGGATCTATTTGCATTTTCTACACACACACACACACACACACACACACACATATATATATATATATATATATATATACACACACACATATACTATTTATTGAAGATGCTATCTTTTTTCCTTTGTATGGTTTTGGCCTCTAGTTCTCTAAAGTCAGGTTCCGTGGGTACATGGGTTTATTTCTGGGTCCTGTATTTGGTTCCATTGATCCACCAGTCTGTTTCTATGCCAATACCATGCAATATTTATTACTGTACAGCTTGAGATCAGGGATGGAAATACCTGATTTCTTTTATTATAGAGGATTATAATATATCTTTTATTATAGAGGATTGTTTTAACTATTCTGGGTTTCTTATATTATTCCATAAGAAATTGATAATTGTTCTTTCAAGATCTGTAAAGAATTGCATTGGTAATTTGATGGGAATTAGATTGAATGTGTATATTGCTTTTGGTAAGATGGCCATTTTTACTATGTTAGTCCTCCCAATCCATGAGCATAGGAGATCTTTTCATCTTCTGATTTCTTCTTCTATTTCTTTCTTCAGAGACTTGACATTTTTTTCATACAAGTCTTTGACTTGTTTGGTTAGAGTTACACCAAGGTACTTTATGTTCTTTGTGGCTATTGTGAAGGGTGTTGTTTCCCTAATTTCTTTCTCTGCCCATTTGTCTTTTGAGGGCTACTCATTTTTCTTAGTTAATTTTGTATCCAACCACTTTGCTGATGGTGTTTATTAGTGGGAGGAGTTCTCTGGTAGAATTTTTGGGGTCACTCATGTATCTATGCTATGATACTATCATATCATCTGCAAATAGTGATACTTTGATTTCTTCCTTTCCAAACTGAATCTCCTTGATCTCCATTAATTGTCTTATTGCTCTAGCAAGGACTTCAGATGTCTATCCTGTTTGCCCTTCTGAATGAGGATTAAGCATCTTCCATAGGGTCCTCCTTGTTGTTTAGCTTCTTTGGGGTTATAGATTTTACTTAATGTTATATTTTGAATTACTCATGTATTCCAGATGTGGTAGTTTGATTAAGAATGGTCTTCTTAGGTTCATATATTAGAATGTTTGGCTTCCAGTTGATAGACTGTTTAGGCAAGATTAAGAGTTGTGTCCTTGGAGGTGGTGTATAACATGAAGTTGGTCTTTTAGGTTTCCAAAATCTACACCAGACCCAGTCTCACTCTCTCTCTCTCTCTCTCCCTCTGTCTTTACAATAAGATGTTAGCTCTCAAATAATGTTCAACCTCCATGCTTGTCTGCCTTCCACAAGGATTACCAACATGATGTCATAATAATCATGATCTAATCCACTGAAATTGTAAGCAAGCTTCAAATTAAATGCTTTTTCCTTCTTTTTACAGGTTGTTTTGCTTATGTTTTCTTTTCACAGCAATAAAACAGTAACTAGGACAAAAGCCTTCTATGAAGTATAGCTAATTATACCCTATATTTTGAAAATTAAAATCAAGCATAAAATAAAATTATAAGCTAAAAACTAAAAAAATTAAAAATGAAAGAAGTGCTCACTTTCTTAACCATAAGAGATATAAAGTAAAAGTATTTTGAGATTTTATTTTCCCCCAGTTAAATTAGCTAAGATCAAGAAAAAAGAAAGAAAGAAAAAGAAAACAGATGACAGCAAATGATAGGGAGGATGTGAGAGATGGAAAAACCCTCATACATTGTTGGTGGGAGTGCACACTTGTGCCACCACTATGAAAATCATTATGGTGGTTCCTTAGATCCCCATAGTATTCAGGCCACTATTGCACTGATAAATGGACAGATCTTGCTACAAAAGTCATTATTGTAGCTCCCAGCGTTCATAGGAAGGTAAGACCATTGATTTTCCACAGCAGCCTATATAGTACTTTACTGTAATATGATAGCCAGTCATTGAGGAAAAAAATCTTCCAGGTTATTATCAACTTGAGCTATTTATTTCATATGTGTGTTACTTTTATTTTTATTGTCAAATCTTTGTATTACCTAGAGACACGGCCTAGAAACAGGCATAGTTTTCTCTAATTTTATACCATAGCTTAACAGAACTTTTATACCAAATAACAATCTGTCCATTCTTATGGATTTTCTGATTCATAGTTTTCATAAACACTTAATTAGTTAAATACTTGCTTCATAATTATTCATCACTTATTCATTTAAATCAGAATAATGATCTATGTAGCAAAATGAAGTGATAATCAACAGCCATGTGCCAGCACTTTAAAATAGAGGGTGACAATTATTCTTTTTGAGACATTTAATGTGTCACCATTCCTCTCTGGGACTTAGTTTCTTCCTTTACAATTTTTGTTTTTATTTTGAATTATTATTTTATTTTTTGATTATAATATTATTATATCAATTCTTCATTTTCTCCTCCAAAACCTTCCCATATATCTTACTCTTTTTTAAACTGTTGTTAAATATATATGTATATGAATAGTTACATAAATATATACTTATAAATATGCAAGTACAGCCCTTATAGCTGGTATAATGTTATTTGGATGTAGATTTTCAGGGATGACCTTTGGTATAGTATTATATCATTTTTTTTCTTCTCCTTCCCCTCCCTCCAACATCTCCCATGTCACACTTTTTAATTCATGGTATTTCTTTCCTTATTAATATTAAATATAGAGAAAAAATATGTTAATAAACGTATAAATAGAAATTTCTGAGTCCATTTGTACTCTTGGGATGATCACCTGTGTTGGATAACCAGTTACGAGGCTCATCCCCAGGGAGGATGAATTCTTCTTTTCTTAGCAGTCATTAATTGCTTTTAGTTTTATATTTTGTGGTGGAACTCCCTGCAATTTTCCCCATGAAGTTGTAACATATATTTTTTGGTTCTTCATTCTAACATTCCAAGTAACAGTGACTTCTCAGTTTTTTATTTCAGTGAGTTATTTGGTTTCTCGAAGATTTTGTTTCATCGGTGGTAATTGAAACTATATTTTTTCTTTTTTAAAAATTTATTTATTTTTTATTAATTACAGTTTATTCACTTTGTATCCCAACTGTAGTCCCCTCTCTTGTTCCCTCCCAATCCCACCTTCCTTCAGGACTTTCTGCATTGTGTTTCTCTGTAACCTGGTAAAGCTATCCCTCCACAGGGGGAGGTGATCAAAGAGGAGGCCACTGAGTTCATGTCAGAGACAGTCCCTGTTCCCCTTACTAGGAAACCCATTTGGACACTGAGCTACCATGGGCTACATCTGTGCAGGGGTACCAGGTTATCTACATGAATGGCCCTTGATTAGAGTGTTAGTCTCAGAAAAGACCCCTGTGCTTAGATTGTTTTTTCTCTCCTTGTGGAGCTCCTGTCTCCTCCAAGCCTTTCTTTATGCCTCTACTTTCATAAGATTCCTTGCACTCTGCCCAAAGTTTGGCTATGAGTCTCAGCCTCAGCTTTAATGCCTTGCAGGGTAGAGTCTTTCAGAGGCTCTCTGTGGTAGGCTCCTGTCCTGCTCCCTGTTTTCTCTCTCTTAAATGTTTGGCCTCTTCGCCTTCTGAATGAGGACTGAGCATCATACCCAGGGTCCTCCTTGATTAGCTTCCTTAGGAGTACAGATTTTAGTATGATTACCCTATATTACATGTCTAATACCCACTTATAAGTGAGTATATACCATGTATGTCTTTCTGCTCCTGGGATATATCACTCAGAATGATCTTTTCTAGATCCCACCATTTGCATGCAAATTTCATGATTTCCTTGTTTTTGATTGCTGAGTAGCATTCCATTGTTTAAATGTACTACAATTTCTGTATCCATTCCTCAACTGAGGAATATCTGGGTTGTTTCCAGATTCTGGCTATAACAAATAAAGCTGCTACAAACATGGTTACAGATTGGGAAAGGATTGTCACCAACTCTATATCTGATAGAGGGCAGGCTAATATCCAGAATATATAAAGAACTCAACAAGTTAAACAACAACAAACCAAGTAATCCAATTAAAAATGGTGTACAGAGCTAAACAGAGAATTCTCAAAAAAAGAATATCAAATGGCAAAGAAACACTTAAAGAAATCTACCACATAAACAAACTGAAGGAGAAAAACCACATGATCATCTCCTTAGATGCTGAAAAAGCATTTGACAAAGTCCAACACCCATTCATGTTTAAAGTCTTGGAGAGATCAGGAATACAAGGCACATATCTAAACATAGTAAAGGCAATATACAGCAAGCCTATAGCCAACATCAAACTCAATGGAGAGAAACTTAAATCAATCCCACTGAAATCAGGGACAAGACAAGGCTGCCCACTCTCTCCATACCTCTTCAACATAGTACTTCAAGTCCTAGCCAGAGCAATAAGACAACTAAAGGAGATCAAGGGGATACAAATCGGAAAGGAAGAGGTCAAAGTGTCACTATTTGCAGATGATATGATAGTATATATGAGCGACCCCAAAAATTCAACCAGAGAACTCCTCCAGTTGATAAACACCTTCAGCAAAGTGGCAGGATACAAAATCAACTCAAAAAAAATCAGAAGCCCTCCTGTATACCAAAGACAAAAGGGCCGAGAAAGAAATTAGGGAAACAACACCCTTCACAATAGCCACTAATAACATAAAGTACCTTGGGGTGACACTAACCAAGCAAGTGAAAGACCTGTTTGAGAAAAACTTCAAGTCTCTGAAAAAGAAATTGAAGAAGATCTCAGAAGATGGAAAGATCTCCAGTGCTCATGGATTGGTAGGATTAACATTGTGAAAATGGCCATCCTGACAAAAGCAATCTACAGATTCAATGCAATTCCCATCAAAATACCAACTCAATTCTTTACAGACCTTGAAAAAAAGATTCTCAGCTTCATATGGAGAAACAAAAAACCCAGAATCTCCAAAACATTCCTGTACAAAAACAGATCATCTGGAGGTATCTCTATCCCCGATCTCAAGTTGTACTACAGAGCAATAGTAAGAAAAACTGCATGGTATTGGCATGAAAACAGAAAGGAGGATCAATGGAACCGCATAGAAGATCCAGAAATAAACCCACACACCTATGAATACTTGATTTTTGACCAAGAATCCAAAACCATTCAATGGAAAAAAAACAGCATCTTCAACAAATGGTGCTGGTCCAACTGGATGTCTACATGCAGAAAAATGAAAATAGATCCATATTTATCACCCTGCACAAAACTAAACTCCAAGTGGTTCAAAGACCTCAACATAAAACCAGATACTCTAAATCTGTTAGAAGAAAAAGTGGGGAACAGCCTAAAACTCATTGGCACAGGAGACAACTTCCTGAACAGAACACCAACAGCACAGGCTCTAAGAGCAACAATCAATAAATGAGACCTCATGAAACTGAAAAGCTTTTGTAAAGCAAAGGACACTGTCATCAAAACAAAACGCCTGCCTACAGATTGGGAAAGAATCTTCACTAACCCTTTATCGGACAGAGGACTAATATCGAGTATATACAAAGAACTAAAGAAGCTGAAAGGCAGCAAACCAAGTAATCCAATTAAAAAATGGGGAACAGAGCTAAACAGAGAATTCTCGACAGAGGAATATCAAATGGCAGAGAAACACTTAAAGAAATGCTCATCCTCATTAGCCATCAGGGAAATGCAAATCAAAACGACCCTGAGATATCACCTTACACCCATCAGAATGGCCAAGATGAAAAACTCAGGGGACAACACATGCTGGAGAGGTTGTGGAGAAAGGGGAACCCTCCTCCACTACTGGTGGGAATGTAAACTGGTACAACCACTCTGGAAATCTATCTGGCGCTTTCTAAGACAATTAGGAATAGTGCTTCCTCAATACCCAGCTATACCACTGCTAGGTATATACCCAAAGTTTGCTCAAGTACACAAAAGGGATATTTGCTCAACCATGTTTATAGTAACTTTATTTGTAATAGCCAGAACCTGGAAACAACCCAGATGTCCATCAACGGAGGAATGGGTACAGAAATGTGGTATTTTTACACAATGGAATACTACTCAGCAATCAAAAAGGAGGAAATCATGAAATTTGCAGGCAAATGGTGGGATCTAGAAAAGGTCATCCTGAGTGAAATATCCCAGAAGGAGAAAGACAAACACGGTATATCCTCACTTATATAGACCTATAAGATATGATAAACATAATGAAATCTACACACCTAAAAAAGATAATCAAGAGAGCGGACATGGGGTAAGATTATCAATCCTCGTTTAGAAAGACAGAAGGAATGCGCATTGAACATATGACAGGAGTCTACTGAGCGCATTTGAAAGACTCTAACTAGCAGTGTTTTCAAAGCAAAGACTCATGACCAAACCTTTGGCAGAGTACAGGGAATCATAAGAAAGAAGGGGAGTTAGTCTGATGAGGAAAGGATAGGAGCTCCACAAGGACCAAATATATCTGGGCACAGGGTCTTTTCTGAGACTGACATGCAACCATGGACCATGTATGAATGTAACCTAGAACCTCTACTCAGATGTAGCCTGTGGTAGCTCAATAACCAATTGGTTTCCCATGGTGAGGGCAACAAGGACTATTTCTAACAGGAACTCAATGACTGGCTCTTTGGCCTCCCCACCCCCCAAGGGAGGAGCAGTCCTGTTAGGCCACAGAGGAGAGCTTTGCAGCCAGTCCTGAAGATACCTGATAAAACAGGATCAGATGAATGGGGAGGAGGTCCCCCCTGTTAGTGGACTTGGCAAGGGGCATGGTGGAGATGAGGGAGGAAGGGAGGGACTGGGAGGGAATGAGGGATCGGGACATGGCTGGGATACAGAGTTAATAAAATGTAAGTGATAAAAAAAATAAAACTCAAAAAAAAAAAGAAATAACATTCTTAGCTATCAGAGAAATGCAAATCAAAACGACCCTTATATCCCTCAGAATGGCTAAGATCAAAAACTCAAATGACAATACATACTGGAAAGGATGTGGAGAAAGGGGAACCCTCCTCCATTGCTGGTGGGAATGTAAACTTGTACAACCACTTTGGAAATCAATGTGGCACGTTCTCAGACAATTAGGAGTAGTGCTACCTTAAGATCCTGCTATACCACTCCTAGGCATGTATCCAAAAGATTGTCAAGTATACAGCAAGGAAGCTATAATTTCTTAAGTTTAGCTCTGGCATCAGTATGGAGAGAAAAATATAAATTAAAACTATTTCTACCACAGGTGGTACTTACTAGATGTGAAAGATATCATAGTGATGGTAATCTATATCATGTACAGATGGATTTCTATGATATTTTGTCAATATACAGTTTTATATATTCTTAATATTGAACTTATTGCACTTGTGAATAAGTTTGTAGTCTGTAAGTTAGCAGTATGGAGGTGTGGATGCTGACAAACTCAGAAACACTTTATTGTTTTGATGTCTCTTCTCCATATGGAGACACAATTCAGTTTTAAATTTTATTTTAGATATATTGATGATTGGATGTGTGGTTTGACTGTATGTATATGCACTAACTGTATGCCTAGTGCCCATGGACATTAGATAAAGGCAGAGGATACCCTAGAGTGGGAGTTAAGGATGATAGTGAACACAATGAAGGTATGAAGAATTGAAATTCCAGTCCTCTGCAGAAGCAACAACAAATTTTGACCCAACAAAGTAGTAACAGTTACTCTAATGAAAACTCAAATTTCTGCCAATTCTCCAAACTGACTTCTGGCCTATGTCTTTCTCCTCAGTAGCTATGAATGCTATGTTACCAGAGGTAAACAGTCACCTCTGGTAACTGAAATATGGCTGATATGAGGGGAAGCACTGCTTCTGTAGAAAGAAGAAGAAGAAGAAGGAACACTGGCCTGGCCTCTAAAAATCAAATGCATGTTTTCCTGTTCATTTGTTAAGAGTTCACACAAATCACTCTGTCTTTCTGGGCCTCAATTTCCTCTTTGGAAAATGAGGTGTTGAAATTTATAGTGACTGGTTTCCTGTTTTATTTCTGCCACTCAGCTGTTTTGAAATGAATATTGAGGTTTTTTTCAACACACTTCAGGCACAATGATGCAAGTGAGACTTGGGGGAGGGGAGAAAAGTTCCTAAGGCACAAACCCTCCTGGGGTAGAGGAAAGAAAGCTGGAAAAGGCTAGGATTTCTATGTTGTTTTATGCTAGCCAACTCCTCACACAGACCCCGTTATTTCTGTTTGTCTGGACTAATGTAGAGCACACATAACAGTACTTTGGCCAGAGAGGAGCAAAGTGGGAACAGATTCACCTCCAGTATAGAAAATGCCCCATAAATTCCTGCTTTTCTTATAAAATGTTTCAATTGCTGCATGGGGTTTTTCTCTCAACTGGAAAACCCATTCTCTGGTGTTGTGGGGCCCACAATTCAGGCTGGGATGGTGATCAGAGCACTCAGGCTTGTGGTTCTGGGATGGTGACCAAGCACCTGCTAAGACCCGGGAACTCTTCCGGTGTTTCACTGGGTGACCTACATTGGACTTGATTGCTTCCCACACTGTGGGGTTTCCTCTCACCTGGGGGACACAGTTGCTGGTGTTTCAGAGTCCACAATTTGGTCGGTTGGTCTCTGTGCAATAACTGCTGTTCTGCTGGTCAGACACAGTGTGCTCTCAGCACCTCCATCTTGGATCTTGATTTTCATCCTAATGAGAGACTGTCCAGTCTTCCAACACTAAATATAATACCAGATGTGGATTTTTCATAGATGTCCTTGCTCATACTGAAGAAACAAATGTCTAGTCTGTTGAATGTTCCTGTCATGAAATTGTATTATATTTTCTCAGTTGCCTTTCTGTATCAAATTTCATCATCTAGATTTTTTCCTTAATTCTATTAGTACTATATTATATTGAATGTTTTTCATATGTTGAAAGTCCCACATATTTGGGATAATTCTCATTTGCTATAATACATAACCCTCTAAATATATTCATAGATTTGTGAAGTTAATCTGGTGAATATTTTCATATTTATTGCAAATAAATGAAAGAAGATAGTATATTATTCTCTTTCTGTGTGAGTTCAGTATCTGGACAATTTATTACAATAATGTAAGTCTCTTAAACAGAGAAAGTGTCTTTTCTACTTATTTTGAAAATGTTAAGATTAATTATGCTCATTAGAAGTAAGTTTGGTAGAGATGACTAATGAAGTCATCTAGCTATTTTATTTTAAATTGTTTTTTTCTTTTTCTGTTTTGTTGGAGAAAAATATTGATTAGTGTTTCTATCCTTATAATATATACATATATTCTAAATATATGTATATATTTGTCTCACTTCTTGAGCCAGTTTTGATAATTTGTGGGTTTTTGGAGTTTTCCATCCCATCCACTTTATCCAATTACCTGGTGTACAATTGCTCATGAAAGTGTCTTCTACTACTATAGAACTATACTAATTTTAATTTAGTGATTTGAAAGTTGTTATCTTACCAAAAGCAATCTACAAATTCAATGCAATTTCCATCAAAATACCAAGACAATCATTTACAGAAATTGAAAAAAACAATTCTCAATTTCATATGGAAAAACAAAAACACCCAGAAGAGCTAAAACAATCCTGTACAATAAAGATCTTCTGGAGGTATCTCCATCTCTGATCTCATGATGTACTATAGAGCAACAGTAGTAAAAACGGCATGGTACTGGTATAAAAACAGACTGTGGATCAATGGAATCTAAATCAAGACCCAGAAATAAACCCAGATACTTAAAAACACCTGATTTTTGACAAAGAAGCCAAAACCATACAATGGAATTAGATATAATTTTCAACAAATGGTGCTGGTCTAACTGGATGTCTACATATAGAAAAATGCAAAAAGATCCATATTTATCACCCTGCACAAAACTAAAAAGTCCAAGTGGATCAAAGACCTCAATATAAAACCAGACACACTAAAACTGATTGAAGAAAAAGCGGGGAAGAGCCTTGAACTCATTGGCACAGGAGGCAACTTCCTGAACAGAACACCAACAGCACAGGCTCTAAGATCAACAATCAATAAATGGGACTTCATGAAACTGAAAAGCTTATGTAAAGCAAAGGACACTGTCATCAGAACAAAATGGCAGCCTACAGATTGGGGAAAAAAAATTTCACCAACCCTACATCTGACAGAGTCCTAATATCCAGAATATATAAAGAACTGAAGAAGTTAAATACCAACAGACCAAGTAATCCAATTTAAAAATGGAATACAGAGCTAAACAGAGAATTCTCAACAGAGGAATGTCAAATGGTAGAGAAACACTTAAAGAAATGTTCATTATCTTTAGTCATCAGGGAAATGCAAATCAAAATGACCCTGAAATTTCACCTCATATCCGTCAGAATGGCTAATATCAAAATCTCAAGGGATGATGGATGCTACAGAGGTTGTGGAGAAAGAAAAACTGTTCTTCATTGCTGGTGGGAGTGTGACCATGTACAACCACTTTGGAAATCAATCTGGTCCTTTAACAGAACATTAGGAATAACACTACCTCAAGATCCAGATATACCACTCTTGGGCACATATCTGAAAGATGTTCAAGTAGACAACAAGGACATTTGCTCAACAATGTTCATAGCAGCATTATTCCTAATAACCAGAATCTCTGAAACAGTCTAGATGTCCCTCAAGTAAAGATTGGAAACATAGTGTGGGACATTTATACAATGGAATATTACTCAGCAATTAAAAACAAGGAAATCATGAAATTTGCAGGCAAATGGTGGGAACTAGAAAAGATCATCTTGAGTGAGGTAACCCAGAAGCAGAAAGACACATATGGTATATACTCCCTTATAAATGGATATTAGCCATTTAATATAGCATAAACATGCTGAAATCTATAGTCCTAAAGAAGCTAAATGAAAAGAAAGGCCCTAAGGAAGAGGCTGAACCTCACTCAGAAGGGCAAAGAGGATAGTTATCAGAATTGGGAGAAGACAAAGAACAGGACAGGAGCCTTCCCCAGGGAACTCTGAAAGACTCTACCCATCAAGGCATCAAAGAAATACTGAGACACATAGCCAAACTTTGGGCAGAGTGCAGGAAACCTTATGGAAAATAGGGTGGTAGAAAGACCTGGAGAGAACAAGATCTCCACAAGATCAAAACAGCCAAAATCCTTGGACTCAGGGGAACTTGGAGAGACTGATACTCCAACAAAGGACCATGCATGGAGGGGACCTAGACCCACTACGCAGATGAAGCCCACAGGCTGCACAGTTTCCAAGTGGGTTTCCTAGTAAGGGGTACAGGGGCTGTCTGTGACATGAACTCAGTGTCTAGCTCCTTGATTGCCTCCCCCTGGGAGGTGCAGGCTTGCCAGGCCACAGAAGAAGACTGTGCATCCAGTTCTGATGAGACATGATAGGCTAGGGTCAGATAAAACGGGAAGAGTTCCTCCCCTATTAGTGGTCTAGGGAAGGGGCATAGGGGGACAAGAGGGATGGTGGGTAGGACTGAGAGGAGACGAGGCTGGGGGTATAGCCAGGATACACATTGAATAAACTGTAATTAATTAATTAAGTAAGTAATTAAAATAATGAAGTGCTAACTAAAATAAAATAAAAATTTTCTAAATATAAAGTAAAAAAATACATCTTGCTTCATTTGGTCAATAATTTCACTCTTTGGAAAATTGATTTAAAACCTAATTTTAGTCTCCATTCAGTATATAAGACTTATGAGTGGATTCTATAACCAACAACATGTGTTTTATCTTCCTTGCTGATGTTACAACCTACCTCTGCTTTTAGATTCCATGAAAACAGAAGATAAGAACACTTGACTTTATCAAGGCTTTAAAAACATAAACATGTAAATATAAATTTTTGTAAATAATGATAAACACCTTGAAATATATGAGTGCCTTCTAATGCATTTCCTTTGCAGGGCTATTATTCTGTAGGTAATCTGATAGGAAGACTACCACTAAAGAGGATAGAGTTATAGTGCGGGGGAGGGACATTTTCTTTTTATTAATTAATTATTTTTTATTAATTACAGTTTACTCACTTTGTATCCCAGCTGTAGCCCTTCCCTCATTCCCTCTCAATCCCAGCCTCTTACCCTCATCTACTCCCATGCCCCTCCCCAAGTGCACTGATAAGGGAGGTCCTCCTCCCCTTCCATCTGATCTTAGTCTATCAGGTCTCACCAGGATTGGCTGCATTGTCTTCTTCTGTGGTATGACTGCTTCCCTCTTAGAGGGAGACGATCAAAGATCCAGCCACTGAGTTCATGTCAGAGACAGTCTAAATTTTCATAGAGACAAAATAGAAACTTGATCAATACCCTTTACTCAATTTATAACTCTGAGAGTCAAAATGTTGTTTGTTGTGTTTTCTCAAGAAAGAATTAACAAAGTATGCAGGATTAAGAAAAAAAATAAAAATAATCTTCAAAAAATAGAAAAAAGAAAGTTGTCTCTTTCTTCACTAGGCAAGCAAGATTTTCATTTAAATTTACCATTTTCTATGTTTTCTATATTACTATTAAGCTAATCACAACTTAAATTCAAAGTAGATGTTATTTAAGATTTATAAAAAGTTCTGCTATTTTTCAATACTTCATATATTTTTGTTTAAAATTCCTCTTTATTGTTTGCCTTATTCCTTTTTAGTGCATTATTTTGAATGAGTTCACATCGCCCCCTGTTTATGTTACCGTTTTCTTTTTTAACTGGTTACCATAGACTATCAAATAGCACTCTATGGTTGTTCTACTTCTAGATTTATGGCAAAATGTTTGAGAAGTTCTAATTGCTAATAGCTTAGTTTTCATAATACACAGGAGGAGATCCAAGATGGTAGTGACCAATGTGCACTGTATCTGAGGAGCCGAGGATCTGAATATGCGAAATTGGTGAGTGGAGGGGCAGCTGACGCCAGAAACTTGACATTGAGGTTTCCAGGACGAGAGGGGACATCACTTGAGCTGAGACCATTTAGATTCAGGTCACCCACAGACTTCTCTGGGGACAGAGAATGTCGAACATTCAATTCCCTTGCACTTACCCTTTTCCGGCCTCCTTCTTCCTTGGTGGAGCAGATCTACAGTGCCCGAGACTCTTAGCACAGAACTCACTGCCAGGAAGGGCTCATAGCTCCTCAGCGGCAGCTGCCAGCTATATCAGCCTTCCGTGTCCCAAGTCCGGGACACCTGCCTTCTGGGTCCACAGTCCATGTTACCAGCCTTCTGGGTCCCTGATCAGCGAGCAGATGTACGGACCTCTCAGGGCCTCTTAGCCAGTGACTGTACAGGTCTCCCAATCCCTCAGTGGTGGACAGCTGTCTGTACAGCCATCAAAGTCAGCCAGAACCACCAAGCAACCCAGGTACACCAGCCCCCCCCCCCCCAGCCATCTAGGTGGGTGGACCACTGTAGTGACTTCCCAGCAGGCAACTGTACTAGCCTCCCAGTTCTGCTGCTCCGGCTGGACTCCCAAGTTCTGCAGCTGCAGCACCACTGAGCTGACAGAGCTCCTACCCCTTCATTTACCCCAGCAGTCTCAAACCTAGGAGTAGAAAAAAGGGGGGACTCCTGTGTTTTCCGATTTGACCTGCTAGAGAGTGAGTGCATCTTTAAGCACCTGCAGAGCCCCAGATCCAGGGTCCTTCTAAGATAGCAGCCAGACATCAGATCCCTCCCACCCACACACCCACTGTGGGAAACATAGGGATTCATGGGACAGTGTTCTGAACATTGAAGCCCCTGTTCCATGGGTCTACCAGTGGAATTCAGGCAAACAACTCCAGGAGCCCAGACAGAGCTGAATACCAGCACCCTATAGGCCACTGGGATATTCTGGGAATCTGAATGAGCAAATTGTGCCCACGAACACCACCTGTGCCCACAACCACTTCTGTGCATGCACAGCCACCCTGCCCCACACTCCAGGCTTCTACATTCGCTAGCACCCTTTTCCTCAACGCACACTTCCACGCACATGCATACTCTTGCCGGAATTTGTCCTTCTACGCCCATGGACTTTCCTCCCTTAGGTACAGCTGAAACCCCATTGTACACTCTCAAATCACTGGACCTCTCTCATCTCCCTGAAGAATACTCCAGACACCAGAGAAAGACAGAACCAGTCTGAACTACAGAACCCAGGAATGAAAAGTGTAGGTTACAGATAAGCAAATGGCGTAAGAACAATCCAACAAAAATCAAGACATCATGGCTTCACCAGCAAACCCTCAAATCAATGGAAACTCCAATTCATCAGAAACACAGGAAAATGATTTTAAAGCTATGCTTATCCAGTTATTAGAGGCACATAGAGAGGAAATGAACAAATATAGCTAAACAATAGAGGCACAAGTAGAGGCAAAATTATTGGCATATAGAGAGGGAATGAACAAAAATATAGAGACCATCATAAAGAGACAGGAATCCACATTCAAACAGATGAAGGAAATGGTGCAAGGCATGAAAACAAAATTAGAATCAAGAAAGAAAACACAAACAAAGAAAACCTTAGAGCTGGAGAACCTCGAGAAAAGATCAGAAACCAGAAAGGTAAGCATCACCAATAGAATACAAGAGATCGAAGAGAGAATCTCTGGTGCTGAAGATACCCTTGCAGAAATTGATACTTCTCTCAAAAAGTCCCAAACACAAAATATCTAAGAAATCAAGGAAACCATGAAAAGGCAAAACATAAGAATAATAGGAACTGATTAAAAAGAAGATTTCAGACTCCAAGGTCCAGAAAATATTTTCAGGAAAATCATAGAAGAAAATTCTCCCAACTTAAAGAAAGAGATGTCCATAAACATACTAGAAGCCTACCGAACACCAAGTAGAGTAGACCAGAAAAGAAATTCCTCATGTCACATCATAGTCAAAACACTAAATCTACGGAAGAAAGAAAAGATATTAAAGGCAGCAAAGGAAAAAAGGCCAAGTAACACATAAAGTTAGACCTATCAGAATCATACTTGACTTCTCATCAGAAACTATGAAAGCCAGAAGGGCCTGGGAAGATGTCATGCAGACTTTAAGGGACCACAGATGCCAACCCAGACTACTCTACCTAGCAAAACTTTCAATCAACAAAGATGGAGAAGACAAAATATTCCATGACAAAACTAAATTTAAGCAATATCTACACAGCAAACCAGCCCAACCGAAGATACTAGAAGGAAAACTCTAATCCAATGGGAAAAAAAAAACCTACACCCAAGAAAACATAAAATACAAATAACTTCACAACAAAAATTAAAAGTAAACAAGCAATGAATCACAGTAATACCACCAACTCCACAATAAAAGAAACTAACATTCATTGGTCACTATTATCTATCAACATCAATGAACTCAACTCTCCAATAAAAAGACACTGACTAACAGAATGGTTGCGGAGACAGGATTCAACATTCTGCTGCATCCACGAAACACACATCTGCAACAAAGAAACACTAACTCAGAGTAAAGGACTGGAAAAATGTTTTTCAAGCAAATGGATCCAGAAAAAAAGCTGAGGTAGCTCTCCTAATATCTAAAAAAATAGACTTTTAACCAAGATTATTCAAAAAAGATGAGGAGGGGAACTTCATTCTCATCAAAGGAACAATCCACCAGGAGGACATCATAATTCTGAGCATCTATGCCCCATATACAAGAGTGCCTATATTTATAAATGAAATATTACTAAAGCTGAAATCACACATTGATCTCAACACCTTAACATTGAGAGACTTCAACACTCCAATCTCAGCAAGAGACAGATCATCCAGACAGAAGCTAAACAGAGAAATAAAGGCACTACAGAGGTCCTAATTCAAAAGGACCTGATAGATGTCAACAAAACTTTTCACCCAAATTCAAAAGAGAATAACTTCTTTTCAGTACCTCATGGAACCTTCTCCCAAACAGACCATTTAGTTGGTCACAAAGCAAGCCTCAGCAGAAACAAGAAGACTGAAATAATCCCTTGTATCCTATCTGACCATCATGGACTAAAGCTGGACCTCAACAACAACAGAAAACGCAAAAATCCTTCACATACATGGAAACTGAACAACTTGCTACCCAATGAGAGTTGGGTTAGGGAAAAAAATAAATAAATTAAAGATTTCCTAGAATTCAATGAAAATGAAGGCACAACATACACAAACTTACAGGACACAATGAAAGCAGTGCTAATAGGAGAGTTCATAGTACTAAGTACCTTCAAGAAGAAATTCCGAAACATCTCATTCAAGCAACTTAATGTCTCTCCTGAAAGCCTTAGGGGAAAAAAAGAAGCAGACATATGCAAGAGGAGTAGACAGCTGGAAATATTCAAGCTCAGGGCAGAAATCAATAAATTACAAAAAAAGAAAACAATTCAAAAATCAATGAAATCAAGAGCTGGTTCTTTGAGAAAATAAACAAGATAGATAAACCCTTAGCCAAACTAACTAAAAGGCAGAGAGAAATTATTCAAATCAGAAAAATCAGAAATGAAAACAGGGACATAACAACAGACACTTTGGAAATTCAAACAATCCTTAGGTCTTACTAAAAAAGCCTATACACCACAAAAATTGAAAATCTAAATGAAATGGACAATTTTCTTGATAAATTCCATTTACCAAAATTAAATGAAAATCAGGTAAATAGATTGAATAGTCCTACACCCCACAAGGATATTAAAGTAAGTCATCAAAAGTCTTCCTTCCAAAAACCTCCCAGGGCCAGATAGTTTCCACTCAGCATTCTACCAGACCTTCAGAGAAGATCTCTTCAAACTATTCCACAAAATAGAAATAGAAGGAACATTACCAAACTCATTCTAGGAAGCCACAGTCACCTTGATACCTAAACCACACAAAGACCCAACAAAAAAGAGAACTTCACACCTATCTCTCTTATGAACATTGATGAAAAAATATTCAATAAAATACTTGAAAACCAAATCCAAGAACACATCAAAGATATCTTCCTCCATGACCAAGTAGGCTTCATTGCAGGTATGCAAGGGTGGTTCAATATATGGAAATCCATCAATGCAATCCACCATATAAACAAACTGAAGGAGAAAAACCACATGGTCATCTCCTTAGATGCTGAAAAAGCATTTGACAAAATCCAACACCCATTCAGTTTTAAAGTCTTGGAGAGATCAGGGATACAAGGCACATACCTAAACATAGTAAAGACAAAATATAGCTAGCCTATAGCCAACATCAAACTCAATGTAGATAAATTTAAATCAATCCCATTGAAATCAGGGACAAATCAAGGCTGCCCACTCTCTCCTTATCTCTTCAACATAGTACTTGAAGTCCTAGCTAGAGCTATAAGACAACTAAAGCATAAAAAGTGGATACAAATCAGAAAGGAAGAAGTCAAAATATCACTATTTGCAGATGAGATGATAGTATACATAGTGACCCTAAGAATTCTACCAGAGAATTCCTTCAGCTGAAAAAAACACCTTCAGCAAAGTGGCTGGATACAAAATTAGCGACAACAACAACAACAACAACAAAAAAAAATCAGAAGCCCTTCTGTATACCAAAGACAAAAGGACAAAGAAAGGAATCAGGGAAACAACAACTTTCACAATAGCCACTAATAACATAAAGTACCTTGGGGTGACTCTAACCAAACAAGTGAAAGATCTGTTTGAAAAAAAAACTTCAAGTCTCTGAAGAAACTGAAGAAGATCTCAGAAGATGGAAAGCTCTCCTGTACTTATGGATTGGTAGGATTAACATAGTGAAAATGGCCATTTTGCCTAAAGCAATCTACAGATTCAATGCAATTCCCATCAAAATACCAACACAATTCTTTATAGACCTTGAGAGAAAAATTCTCAACTTTATATGGAGAAAAAAACAAAACAGAATTTCCAAAATGATTCTGTACAACAACAGATCAGCTAGAAGCATCTCCATCCCTGATCTCAAGCTGTACTACAGAGCAATAGTAATAAAAACTGTATGGTATTGGTATAGAAACAGAATGTTGGATTAATGGAACCAGACAGAAGATCCAGAAATAAACCCACACACCTATGAATACTCGATTTTTGACAAAGAAGCCAAAACCATACAATGGAAAAAAGACAGCATCTTCAACAAATGGTGCTGGTCCAACCAGATGTCCACATGCAGAAAAATGAAAATAGATCCATATTTATCACCCAACATAAAACTAAAGTCCAAGTGGATCAAATACTTCAACATAAAACCAGACACACTAAATAGGTTAGAAGAAAAAGTCAGGAAGAGCCTAGAACTCATTGGCATGGGAGACAACTTCCTGAACAGAACACCAACAGCACAGGCTCTAAGAGCAACAATCAATAAATGGGACCTCATGAAACTGACATAGTCACATAGTAGATTTCCTGATCCCCTGGTTCTTTCAGTCTTTTCAACCCATCTTTTAAGATGTTTCCTGAGCCTTAAGTGCACAAACTGTGTTGTAGATGAATAGCTTGAGCCTTGGCATCACATGATCATTTAATCTTTGCATTTTGAGAATCTGTGGGTTTGGGATTTCCCCCTCCCTTTTTTTTCTTGTAGTGGTCTCTGTATGCTATATGCTACAAAGAGAATCTTCTTTGATGAGGGGTGAGAGCTACACTTTTCTCTGGATTTAAGGATACTTTTTAGAATGCAATTTGGAATTATGCTGATCTTGTAAAGTGATGGTAGTAAGTTCTCCACTGAGACCCATATCCTCACTACCTTCAGGTAGCTGGCTAGGTTTCTAGTATTAGACATTATTTTTCTCCTATTGAGTGGGTCTTACAGTTCAATCTGAGAGCTGTTAGTTACTGCCAAGATATCTGTCCTGATTGCACCTTTAGGGATATCTTGCCATGCTGGTCAGTGCTGTGTTTCATAGGGAAAAGCAAGAATGTAGATTTATTTGGGGAAGAGGATGGAGTTCAATAAAGGAGTGGGGGATGAGTGCCAAGAATATTTGGAATAACCTCAAGAATTTATGTTATTTTATATACCTAAAATTATATCTAATACTTCTAAGTACACACACACACACACACACACACACACACACACACACACACACGCACAAGCACACTATTGAAATGTCCCTTGGGCTGACAATGCTTCCAAGAGCCATAGTACTCAAACCCCCCAGTACTGTACATGATAAACCTTTCAAGTGGTTGGTCATAGTAGTTCAAGAGATTTCCCAAACCATATAGGCTTTGGTTGCCTCCTAGAGGTTGAGGTAAGACATTGTTGAAACCACCCCACTTCAGATAAGGGACTTAGAGGATTCAAGCTAGTTCTGTCATGAAAGAATCTTTTTTGAGGCCTAACATTACTAATACCAGAAAGTGCTCTGCAAACTGCCAAGGTATGCAGGCAATCAATAGTTCTACTCAGCCATGACAAGTATGAACTTTGTCATTTTTAAATAATAGGTTTTTATTTTCAGTTATCGAACTCATAGAAAATAGTTTTTTTCTTTCATTCATGCCTTAATGCCTTCTGTCTTACATAACTTATGAAGAGAAGTAAGTTAATTTTATTGAACACATATTTATCCTGCTGCTTTTGAGAGTTTTCTTTTTGTCTTTCAACAATCTCAGTGAGTTGTACCCCACTTTATGGTTATCATTATGCAGATTAATGCAATGCACCAATATGAAATTTTTCTTGTCTGTACTCAGATAGACACTCTCTACAATGAGTAAACTTATGAATAATGAATTCTTGATTCTCTATGGATCTTGGAAGTAAATTCAAAACTGTATTTCTGCCTCTTCCAAAGCAAGATTGTGCTAGGAGTAGAATAAAGTTGATTAACAGCCTATTTCTGCCCCCTCTCTCTTTCTCTGTCCATCTATCCATCTATGTGTTTATATCCATCTATAAGTTGTACCATAATATCTTTCACTTATTTCAAATATTATTTTTTACTTAATG
Organism: Psammomys obesus; assembly: GCF_907164565.1. Taxonomy (NCBI): domain Eukaryota; kingdom Metazoa; phylum Chordata; class Mammalia; order Rodentia; family Muridae; genus Psammomys; species Psammomys obesus. Next base: position 4,303,569 of record NW_026585687.1, read on the forward strand.
TGTAAGGAGCACCCCTTGATGTTATTCACTGTATTTAAGCCTTCTAAAAGAATTCCAACACCTTATAGCTCCTAGGTAAAAACAGATTATTAAAACAAAGATTTTCTTTATGGCAAGCATTTGAAAACTGTTCACAAAAATAAGAAACGTTTATAAGATACAGACCTCTCCTCCCAGTACTCACTTCCCTCACCCTCTTCCCCCTTTCCCCCCCACAAATGGGGAGTTTCCCTTCCCCCCTTCAATCTTCTCCAGCACATCAAGTCACATCAGGACTGACCATATCTTTATCCTGTGAGGCCAGACAAGGCAGCCCTGCCAGGGGGAGGTTATGCAAAAGCAGGCATTAGAGTCCATGCTGGAAACAGCCCCTTCACCCCTCACACTTGCCAAGCACCCTATATGAAGACTAAGCTGCCCATCGGCTACATGTGTGCAGGGAGCCTAGGTCCAGATCATTCATGCTCCATAGTTGATGTCTCAGTCTCTGTAAGCCCCCATGGGACTGGGTTAGTTATCTCTGTTGGTCTTCTTGAGTGGTTCCTGTCCCCCCAGGTCCTTTTATTTTTCCACCAACACTTCCAAAGGACTTCTGGAGCTCTGCCAGATGCTTGGCTCCAAGTTCCAGCTCATGTCTCAATCCACTGCTGGCTGGAGCCTCCCAGACTACAGTCAAGTTAGGCTACTATCTGCAAGCATAGCAGAGTATCATTATTAGTGTCAGGAGCTGGCTTTTACAGTGGGGTGGGTCTCATGTTGGACCAATTATCAGACTTTCCCTCAATCTTTGTTCTCTCATTATCCTTGCACTTCTTGTAGGCAGGGTAGTTTGGGGGTCACAGGTTTTGTCAGTGGGTTGTTGTTCCCCTCCTTCCACTAACTAGTTCTGCCTGGCTAGAAGGTGGTCACTTCAGTTTTCCTTTCCCACCACCACACTCCGCACCCTTGTTAGGAGTCTCAGCTAGAGTCAGACGCATGCATATCCTCCCAGGACTCTATACTGTTGCAGGCCTCCAGCTTGACAAAGATGTGTCCCACCTCAGTTTCCCTTCTTGTTCCCAGCCCTCTCACCTCCTAGTACTGTTCTTCCCATGTCTAATCACCACCCTTGTTTACCTCCCCATTCTATCCCCTGTCCAGTTCCCTTTCGTTCTACTGTCTATTCTATTTACCCTCTGGACCTCCTTCCTTGTTACTTAGCTTCTTTGGCTCTGTGGGTTGTAGTATGGTTTTCTTGGGCTACAGGTCTAATATCTGCTTATAAGTGACTACAAACCATGTGTGTCTTTCGGGGTCTGGGTTACCTCACTTAGGATGATTTTTTTTCTAGTTCCATCCATTTTCTGGAAAATGTCATGATTTCTTTGTTTTTAATAGATGAATAGCATTTCATTGTGTAAATGTACCACAATTTGTGTATCCATTCTTCAGATGATAGACATTTAGGTTGTTTCCAGTTTCTGGCTACTTCAAATAAAGCTGTATGAACATAGTTGAGCAAATGGCTTTGTTTGTGCAGGGGGCCTAGGTGGAGCATCTTTTAAGTATATGCCCGGGAGTGGTATAGCTGGGTTTTGAAGTAGATCTATTCCCAGTTTTCTGAGAAAGTGCCAGATTGATTTCCAAAGTGGTTGTACACATTTGCACCTTCACCAGCAGGAGTGTTTCCCCTTTCTCCATATTCAAGCCAGTATGTGTTGTCACTTGAGAATTTGATCTTAGCCATTTTGACTAGTGTATGATGGAATCTTAGACTCATTTGGATTTGCATTTCTCTGAGGGCTAAGGACATTAAACATTTCTTTAACTCCTTCTCAGCTATTTGAGATTTCTTTGTTGTGAATTCTTGGTTTAGCTCTGTATCCCATTTTTAAATTGAATTATTTGATTTGTTGATGTTTAATTCCTTAAGTTCTTAGTATATTTTAGATATTAGTCCTCTGTCTGGTGTAGGGTTGGTGAAGATCTTTTCCCAATCTGTAGGCTGCCATTTTTTCCTATTGACAGTTTTCTATGACTTACAGAGGTTCTCAGTTTCATGAGGTCCCATTTATTAATTGTTGATCTTAGAGCCTGTGTTGTTGGTATTCTGTTCAGGAAGTTGTCTCCTATGCCAATGAGCTCCAGAATTTTCCTCATTTTGTCTTCTCATAGGTTTAGAGTCTCTGGCTTTATGTCAAGGTTTTGATCCACGTGGACTTGAGTTTTGTGTAGGGTGATAAATACAAGTCTATTTGCAGTTTTCTGCATGAAGACATCCAGTTAGACCAAAACCATTTGTTGAAGATGTTTTCATTTTTCCATTGTATGGTTTTGGGTTCTTTGTCGAAAATCAAGTGCCCATGGGAATGTGTTTTAATTTCTGGGTCTTCTATTAGGTTCCATTGATCAATCCATCTGTTTCTATGCCAATATCATGTAGTTTTTATTACTATTGCTCTGTATTATAGCTTGAGATCAGGGATGTTAATACCACCAGAAATTCTTTATTGTACAGAATTGTTTCGGCTCTCCTGGGTCCTTTATTTTTCCATATGACATCAATGCTTTATCTTACTAGGTCTATTAAGAATTGTTTTGGTATTTTGATGAGGATTGCATTGACTCTGTAGATGGCTTTTGAGAGGATGGCCATTTTTACTATGTGATTCTGACTAATCCATGAGCATGGGAGATCTTTCCATCTTCTAAAATCTTCAAATTCTTTTTTTAAAGACTTGAAGTTCTTGTCATACAGTTCTTTCACTTGCTTGGTTAGCATTACACCAAACTATTTTATATTATTTGTTGCTATTGTGAAGGGTATTGTTTCCTTAATTTCAATCTCAGCCCTTTTGTTGTTTGTGTAAAGGAGGGCTACTGACTATTTTGAGTTAATTTTCTTATCCAGACACTTTGCCGAAGGTGTTTACCAGCCATAGGAGTTCTCTGGCAGAATCTCAGGGGTCACTTATGTATACTATCATATCATCTGCAAATAGTGATACTTTGATCAAGTATCCCCTTGATCTCCTTGTCTTAATGCTCTAGGTAGAACTATTGAAGAGATACGGTGAGAGTGGGCAGTCTTGTCTCTGATTTTAGCAGAAACTCTAAGTCTCTCTCCTTTTAACTTGATGTTCGCTATTGACTTGCTATATATTGCCTTTATTGTGTTTAGGTATGTTCCTTGAATCCCTGATCTCTCTAAGACTTTAAATATGAAGGGATGTTGGATTTTTGTCAAAGGTCTTTTCAGCATCTAATGACATGATCATGTTTTTTTTTTCCCCCTTTCAGTTTGTTTATATGGTGGAATACATTGATGGATTTTTGTATTTTGAACCATCTCTGCATTCCTGGGAGGAAGACTGCTTGATCATGATGGATGATATTTTTGATATGTTCCTGGATTGGGTTTGCAGTATTTTATTGAGTATTTTTCCATCAATGTTCATGAGTGAGATTGGTCTGAAATTCTCTTTGGTTTAGGTACCAGGGTGACTGTGGCCTCATAGAATGAGTTTGACAATGTTCCTTCTTTTTCTATTTTGTGGAACAGTTTGTGGAGTACTGGTATTTGTTGTTTTTTTAAAGTCTCTTGGAATTCTGTGCTAAAACAATCTGGCCCAGGGCTCTTTTTGGTTGAGATGGTTTTAATGACTGCTTCTTTTTCCTTGGGGGGTATAGGTTTATTGAAATTTTTAACCTAATCTTGATTTAACTTTGGTAAGTAGTATCTATTAACAAAATCATCCATTTCATTTAGATTTACCAACTTTGTGATGTACATATTTTTGAAGTACGACCTAGTGATTCTTTTGATTTCCTCGGTGTCTGTTGTTATATCCCCCTTTCCGTTTCTGTTTTTATTAATTTGGATACTTTCCCTCTGTCTTTTAATTAGTTTGGCTAAGGATTTATCAATCTTGTTGATTTTCTAAAAAAAAAAAATCTTGGTTTTGGTTTTATTTCTTTTCGTTTCTAGGTTGATGATTTCAGCCCTGAGTTTGATTACTTCCTGTTGTCCACTCCTCTTAGGTGTGTTTGCTTTCTTTTTCTCCAGAGAGTTCAGGTGAGCTGTTAAGTTGCCAGTATGAACTCTCTCCATTTTCTTAATGAAGGCAGTTAGCGATATGAACTTTCTTCTTATCACTGCTTTCCTTGTTTCCCATTAGTTTAGGTATGTTATGCCTCATTTTCATTTAACTTCCCTTTTTATTTCCTCCCTGACCAAGTGGTCATTAAGTAGAGAGTTTAGTTTCTGTTGTTGTTGAAGTCTAGCTTTAGTTCATTGTGGTCTGATAGAATACATGGTGTTATTTCAATTTTCTTGTATTTGTTGAGACTTGCTTTGTGTCTTAGTATGTGGTCAATATTGGAGCAGGTTCCATGACATGCTGAGAAGAAGGTATATTCTTTTGTGTTTGGATGGACTGTTTTGTAAGGTCCAATACATTCATAATGTTGGTTAGTTTTGTTATTTCTCTCTTTGCTTTGTATCTCAATGGTCTGTCCATTGATGAGAGAAGTATGTTGAAGTTTTCTACTACTTACGTGTGGGTTTCAATGTGTGGTTTAAGCTTATTAATGTTTCTTTTACAAATGTGGGTGCTCTTGCATTTAGGGCATATATATTCATAACTGAGATATCATCTTGGTTTTTCCTTTGATGTGTAAAAAGTGCGCTTCCCCATCTTTTTTGATTAATTTTGGTTGAAAGTCTATTAGATATTAGAATAGCTATTCCAGCTTGTTTCTTGTGTTCATTTGCTTGGAAAACCTTTTTTCCAGCCCTTTATTTTGATGTAATGTCAATCATTTTGCTGAGGTGTGTTTCTTGTATGCAACAGCCATATTTATGCAGCCATTCTGTTATCTTGTGTATTTTTATTGGTGAGTTGAGGCCGGTAATGTTGAGAGATATTAATTACCAGTTGTTACATCCTGTTATTTTGATGCTGGTGGTTATACAGTATGTGTGCATTCTTCCTTTCATTTGGTTTTGCAGCTGTGGACTCATTTGTTTTCTGTGCTTTCCTGGGTGTAGCAAGCCTTCTTGGGTTTGAGTTTTCTTTCTGATATCTTCTGTAGGGTTTGTGACTACATACTGTTTAAGCTTGGTTTTGTCATGGATATCTTGTTTTTTCAATCTATGGTGATTGAAAGTTTTGCTGGGTATAGTAGGCTGCATTGATATCTGTGCTCTCTTGGTGTCTGCATGAAATCTGACCAGGCCCTTATTGGCTTTCATAGTCTCTGTTGAAAAATCAGGTGTGACTCTGATAGGTTTGTCTTTATATGTGACTTGATCTTTTTCCCTTGAAGCTTCTAATACTTTTTCTTTGTTCTCTACATTAGTGTTTTAATTGTTATTTGACGGGAGTATTTTCTTCTCTGGTCCAATGTGTTTGGTGTTCTGTAAGCTTTTGGTATGTTTATAGTCATTTATTTTCTTTAGGTTGGGGAAGTTTTCTTCTATGATTTTGTTGAAAATATTTTCTGGGCCTTGGAGTTTGGAGCCTCTTCCTCCTTCTCCTTCTCCTTCTCCTTCTCCTTCTCCTTCTCCTTCTCCTCCTTCTCCTTCTCCTTCTCCTTCTCCTTCTCCTTCTCCTTCTCCT